>NC_067241.1:24960733-25248233 GCF_019924925.1 Ctenopharyngodon idella
CGCTCAAAAGCTGGAAAATTTGCCATAACGAGTTGCTATGGGTTGTGTGCGTTTTGACTGGCTGACTGATTTTCCACAGTCTGTTTGAAACCTAGCTCTTGAGCCATATATGGTGAATGTACTGATGGAAGAAAAAAATAAACTAAACAATTTTTAAACTTTGTTTTCCATCAATAATCAAAGCTAGTGTATCGATTTAATTAAAAATCTATATATTACGTATTTTAAAATATTACATAATTCATCAATGCCCGTTTGTCTTGTATAATACACCAACCAATCATGATATGGCACAAGAAGTTCAAATTTCATTGGACAATGTGAAGTAGAGCAGTAATTTTCCATTCTAATTCATTAATCGGTTGAAACTTACATGGACAGACGAGCTTGCATTTGTGGAGCAATTGCTGCGGTTTGTCTCATTTTATAAATCAAATTGCATCGCTGACAAAATGGATGTTAACTGACTACAATGCACTGCGAAATGGTGACATGAAAGGACTTTATTATATTACCACTTTTGATAATTATGCAGCATTATGAAAAACGTCTCTTAAGCTCATCCCGCATTTATTTGATCAAAAACAGCAATAGTGTGAAATATTATTACAATTTAAAATAATGGTTTTCTATTTTAATGTACTTTAAAATATAATTTATTCCTATAATTTATGCTGTTCTTTTTTAACATTTTATTCATCAAAAATCCTGGAAAGAAAAAGTATCACAGGTTATAAAACATATTAAGCAATGTTTCCAACACTGAATCAGCATATTAGAATGATTTCTGAAGGATCATGTGACACTGAAGACTGGAGTAATGATGCTGAAAATTCAGTTTTGCTTCACAGAAATAAAAGTATATTCAAAGAAAGTATCTTAAAATAGAAAACCATTATTTTAACTGTAGTAATAATATTTCACAATATTACTGTTTTTTCTGTATTTTTGATCAAATAAATGAAGGCTTGATGAGACTTCATGAAAAAAACATAAAATAGTAATGTATCCAATTTGACACACTTTTTTTTTTTTTACGTTGGCCCTTTTTTACATTTGAGCCCCTGCCCCTGAGGAACTCTCTGCACGTCCCTGTGTATTACAATATTGTGATACGCTGGGCTTGCTTGTTTGTTTTTTAATAACAATAAAAAAGTTCTATTTTTGGCAAATGTAAAGGTCCTTTCACACCAAAAGTGAAATTAATAAGCCTCAGGCTGATCACAAACGTGATGTTTATCTAAAGTCATTTTTGCTTATTTGTATGGTTGAATTGGATCATCGAAGATCAGAAACAAAGACATTGGTTAATAAATTGAGATTAAATACATAAAGTGTATTTGTTTAATTTAATATATTTAATTATTGCAGGTTTGTGCAATATTCTGAGGTTGCATTTCACTGTTTTATTCATTTTGAGGAATACTGACTCTGTTTTTGTGCAAGTGAGATGAGTAAATGCATGTTCACATTTAGTCTAGAACTACAATAACCGCCATGTTTACACACAACACGTCTGCGCTTACTCTCGGTTTCTCTCAACATGGTGACAGAAGAGTTTTATATAGGCCATCAGCTACTGTACAATCTTAACTAAATACTTTAGCATGTGCTACACAACCATTCAAAGTATATTTTAAAGTACTGGTTGTTGCACTAGTTATCTTCATATAACTTAGATCTACACAGTGTTTTGTTGCTGTGCTAAGCTGAACTTAAAGAAACAATGTCCTTCCTCTTCAAAGCATAGTGTGTCTGTCACAGTGATAGCAATTTCAACCAGTTGAATGCACAAGAGCCGCGAAGATCAGTGTAATTTGACCTGGCTGTGCCGGTAGCATGGGGAGACAATTGACCCTGTGTTAGGAGACTCCTGTCAGCAGTTAAAGAATTCAGCAGAGGCTGAGATGTTTTCCTGCAGACACCATCCCCCTCGCCTTGCCTCGCCTCATCGATTGTGTGTTACAGCTTTTGATCCTTACCAGCTGTGTCCTGAGTGGTAAAACTTAAGTGTGACAATGTTACTTGTTAAAGTCCGCCATAGTCAGTCTCAGTAGCACAAAGAGAGCCACAGCATTTGCTTAGCAGAGGAAATCACTCTCCCTCCTTTTCCTTCCCTCTGTTACTGTATACAAATCAGCCATGTAAAAGAAGAGTACAGACAGCGAGGCAGTGCCGATGGGAATGACATCATGGTTATTTCTCTTCCCTCTGACAGACCAGAGAAAGGAAGTATTGTGTCCACAGCCATGTGAGACGGCCTGCGTGGTGCATGACATGCAGGCTAAAGCATGATCTTACAGTCTACTGAAGATGTTTACATCATTGGATGTTTCAGGAGATTCACTTATGGGATTACATTGTGAAAAAGAACTTATTATGGAAATAATATACTTTAAAAGAATATGCTTAAATGCAAACTGGCTAATGATTTCAGACACTTAAGTCCATGTTATTTAAATGAAAATGTATTAAAGTTAAAGTTAAATGCAATTAGTTGAATTTAAGTACTTAAGTACATTTTTATATGTAATTTCATAAGTTTACTGCTTAATGTACAAGCATTTATGGTGAACTGAAATATACTTTAAAGTGCACTACAAGTACACAGTGAATACAATTAAGTGCACTTTTAAATGAAAGCGTCGCATTGGAATTCGCACTGTGAACAGTAAGCCCCGCTTTCTTTGATTTGATTGGCCAGCTCACTTATTCAGACAGTGATGAGCGCTGTTAGATCGCTGAAGCAGACCAGCCTGAAAATGTAACTTTTAAAACTTTTTTTTGTCATCCTAACAATAAACAGAGCTGTGCATAATGGAGTACAGCAGTGCAGCATCAATAGCATCAAATATTGGGGGGGGGGACAGTTTGACCATTTCCAATTATTGGGGGGGCTTGTCCCCCTCAACTTTCTATGATGGTTCTGGCCCAGCTATATCTAACAGAATATGTTTGTTGGGTTTTATCTGTAATTACTAAGCCACACAGTATCGCTCTAACCTTGACGTCTTGCTCCAGTGTGCGGATAAGCTCCCCATCCACTTGTCCGGTCTGGGCCACGCGGATACTGCGTCTCTCTGCCTTCTTTAGGCGGTACTGCAGGATGCGGCAGGTCTTGTTGGCCTGATCCAGCTGCTGTCTGAGCTCCTGGAGCTGATAAACATCCTCCTCCAAGTACATGTCCCTCATCTCCAGCATCTCAGAGCGAAGCTCCTCCATTTCATCCTGATATACACACAAACAAACAATGTATCAGTTTAGAAATGACTATGCATTTTTGTGTGTGTGTGTGTATTATACATTTTAGGTTTAGATGATAAAATATCCAATATTTGCCCAGCCACTGGCAACCCTTCAAAAAAGTGCTTATGATGCCCCTGACCTAGGATCAAGGGCGGTGTGAAAACTAATATATGCATCAGATTCATTATGCTGCATTATGATTTTCCTCGAGACTTGCACAATAGTGCAATGTTTACAAAGCACATGGCTCTAAACCCACATAAACTATTTATACCTCAAATGGGTAAAAAACTCATCCCGCTTTCAGAGGCGGTGGGCCACCGCGTGCTGTCACACATTTCCAGTGAATATAGGTCAACTACTGCAGAGAGCGTCACGTGCTCAGCGCGCGGATAAACAATGGAGTGAAAAGTGGGCGCGGGCGCAGTGGACTGCTGCAGCATCTGTACAAACAGCTGCATTATTCAAGAAACACGAGTATAACCACTAGCCTTTTTTAATGCTGTTATATTAGGCATGGCAAATTAAACAGATTTGGTTTCGTCAAGGTCTTCTGATAGTTTATGAAAACCGAGATTTCAAAAGAATCAGTGTTTAGCTCTTACACATGACTCATAGTATTACTGGAGAAAGCAAATAGTAAACTAGGATCTTAAATATATGTCTTGCAACATGAATGAATACAGTATTTCCAGTTTTAGGGGGAACACAGACACTGGCATGTCTGGCTAAGGAACACAGACATTTAGATAATGATATATGGCAGTAATACAGTATTATACTGGTGAGCCTACAAAAATTGCAACTAGTTTACACCAAAATACAGCAGTTACTACAGTTATTGTGACAACTTACACTGTAAAACATATTTTATCTTTATAAAAAAAAATCTGGGTTTCCAGCCATTTATCATCTCACAACCATTTCTGTCATTTCTACTCAGTTTTATTAATTTCTGAATTTGATTTTCTTGATTCAGTGGGCCTAATTCAGTTCTAAGTGGCCTAATAGTGTAATTAATTTACCACTTTTATATGATTTTTTTTTTTAAACGAATACAGTAATTAGCATTTTCAATTTGAGTTGGTTTCATTATTATAGTGTCATAATCATGAGCACAAAAAAAATACCTGAGTATACCTAAACTTAACAACTACCTTACTATTAATAAGCAGAAATTAGGAGTTTATTGAGGAAAAAGTCGTAGTTAATAGTGAATATGTGTTCCCTATACTAAAGTGTTACCATATATATATATATATAAATTCTTCTTAATGTTCAGAAAAGAACTTCTTTTGCATTATTAAGTACCATTTTGGTTCTAGCTGGTCATTTGGGGGTTTTGATGTTGCATTATATGTTCTTGAGATCAGTGTTTTGGTTTTTGGCACCAGCACACCAGTTTCTTTTAAAGGACTAGAGAATAACATCAAGTTGAAACCTTAACCTGAGTGTAAAACTATGACATTTTGGTGGAAACAGTGGTTACCGTGCTGCTACTATAAAGCTTTGATGTTTATGTTTTATTTTACAATAAGAACATAATCATTATCTTACCTTTAAATAATCATTTTCCGACCTGAGTTCTTCTATTTCCCTGATTAATTCCTCATGCATCCCGTCTATAAACTCCTCAGTCAGGTCCGAAAACGCCAAGGATGTGCTGGCGGGCATCCTGCTGTCGAACGAGGTGAGGGAGCGCTCATCGCCGGGAGAGACGCTCCCTTCTGCGGTCTCCACTCCTAGCGAGAGTCGGTCTTTCTCCACGCTGGTCTTGGTTTGACCACTCTTGTCCAATAGTCCATGTTCTGCTGCCGATTTATCGCCGTCGATCCCCCCGCGGCTACTGGTCTCGGTGTCACTACTGAGCGCGTCTGTGGAGACTTTATTCTCCTCGGAGACGCAGTCGGAGAGCTCGGAACTGCTGTCGGTGGGTGAGAGTTTCCCCGGAGCGCAGCCGGAGTCCTTGCTTAAATCATCCGATCCGATGCTGGCGTCCGAAACTTTTCTTCGACCGCTTTTATTAGACTTCGCGCTGCTCTTCTGAGCACCGGCCGCGGATAGCGCAGGCTTGCCGGTCGGTTTACTCTTCTCTATTTTTGTTTCCTTCCCGGTAACCGGGCTACGTCTGGACATGCGGCCGCCTAAATATATAGCCCCCGGTTTAACGCTCAGCGTCGGTGTGCCGATACCTCCGCGGATTTTAGTGAGGGACCACCCGGGCACATCTTTGGGTCTTGCTGGAGACGGTGCCCGGTGTATTTTCTTTTTCTCGTTAACTTGTGGCGGCTGCGCAGGCGGCTGTTCTTGTTCGCCGGTGCTGCTCTCCATTTTCTGCTTTTGCCTCTTCTCCTTCGACGAGACAAAATGCGTCGGGGAACCGGTGTCAACCTTTGTCTTGGTCATTCATTCCGTTTACAAGACACGAATGAAGCTGAAATGTACCTCCTCTCCCCAAAAAAAACAGAAGTTGAACTGGTAAACGCTTCACACCAGATCAGCCGACATCAAAACCGTTGGAAATCCAAAAGAAAATGTGATTGCTTGGATTTAGATGCTTAAATTTTCTTGTATTCACCACGTCTGCAAGATATTCTCCCGTGCACGTCCTCAGTTGTGAATTGCGACTGCTCCTCTGCTCTGCTGAGTGTTAGTGAGGTTTCTCTCTCCCCGCCCAGATAGCGGCTCTGACCGTGACGAATGGATCACTGGAGTGGAGATGCTCGCGCGCAGAGCACTACTGCCACCAAGACACGGCACATGAACTCTTCATTCCTTCAACGATTCAAACGGGTGTTTTCGAAACACTGTACTAAAATAGTCTAGGCTACCAGTAGCCTAGCTATATTATAATAATGTGAACTATTATAATAGTTTTTTGCTATACATATTCACTGATTCTGCAGGGCAAAACATACTGTAGGCTATTCCGATTCCTGAACGAATAACTCTTATGAGTCGACTCTTTTAAGTGGATCATTAAAGGGTTAGTTCACCCAAAAATGAAAATTCTGTCATTAATTACTCACCCTCATGTTGCTCCAAGACCTTCGTTCATCCTCGGAACACAAATTAAGACATTTTTGATGAAATCTGTGAGCTATCTGGACTGCAACACAACAACCACTTTTAAGGCCCAGAAAGCTAGTAAAGACATTGTAAAAATAGTCACTGTGACTTCAGTGGTTCAACATGCAGTTGACGTAGTAAACACAGTGCAGCACTTCCGTGTTCTACGTCAGAACTCCGGCTCTGGTTTCGTCGGTTTAGAGCAACATGAGGGTGAGTAATTAAAGGATTAGTTCACTTTCAAATTCAATTTTTGAGCAAGTACATAACCAGCCAGTGTTCAAAACTATCTCCTTACTTTAGCCCGATTCATAACGGTAAGCTTGTAATAATGTTTTATAATCTGGATGGTACTGGTGGGTTTTCACGGGAAATTCGAGCATGCAGCCGTTCGTCTTTGCATCATTACTACACACTAAATACACATAGTCACGCAATGCTGATGTTGTTAATATTAACAATTTGAGAACAAAGTATAACAATAATAATAATTAGCATGGTTTGGCGTGATCCGAGCTAAGCGATCGTTAGATTTAATCAGCATTGGCAGCACAATTTATTGTAATGCTTTTTTTTTCCAGGTGGTCAGAACAAAAGTGGCAGACATGTTACTTACTTGTTCAGATGACATTTTCCAGTGAAAATTCTTACTTTGGTCATACTTCAAGACTACAATCTGTGATTCTGAAGTACAGTATCCACACCGGTGCGGTGACTGACAGCAAACATTAGATTCATCCGCGCTGAGGAGTCGTGCTGATGCACAACCCACGTAAAGATGATAATTCCACAAATAACTGTAATTGCAGGTTTCAAACAGAGATGGCAACAAAGAGGAAAAACTTACGGACTGCAGCTTTAAGATACAAGGCAGAAAGTGTTGTCCAATTCCTGCTCAAATGTCTTTGTGAGTCGACTTCTTTAGTGAATTTTGAACTATTCCCAAACAAATTATTATTATGAGCCAGCACTTTTTAATGATTTAATGAATCTTTTTAATGTTTTCCCTCTAGAAATATAATAGGCCAGTACTGAGTCAAGTTTTATAAAACTTTAGAAGTAAGGGTTCTTTTAATCTTTAATTGTTTGATGTCTCCCTAACACAGCTGTATGGCTAAAACAATAATATTTCTATCAGACATTTCAGTCATTTATCTACTGTCTTGGCTTATTATACATTTTTGACATCAGTGAATATTTCTCACAGGTTGATTTTTCCAGTCAACCAAAAAAAAGAAAAAAGCTATTGATAATTTCCATCATTACTGCCTAAGAAAAAAGGATCATTACCAGCCCATTTAACACACTGACCTTTTGACCCCAGTATATTAGGTAAGTTGTTACAATGGGAACCACTGATTTCTGATAAATACTACTTTTTTGAAATATGAAATAGGCTACAGTTGAAAAAAAAAATCTTCCACAACTTACTCTGTATTTTATTTGTATTAGCAATAATGTAATAATGTTTAATTATAATAATTGTATTCCAGTGGGGGTTTATTGCATTTATACTTTAATAAGTGTTTCAAAACAAGCATTTATCCCATTGTTTTTTTGTTTTGTTTTGTTTTCTTTTTTGGTTTAAAATATTATAATTTACTGAGATACACCCCTTGTCATTTATCTTTTCTTCTGTGCTGAATACAGCAAGTGGCATCTAGCAGTGGAATGGGAGGCTGGATGATGAGGCAGGAATGTGCGCACAGGTCATATGCACCATAATTAGGCTGTAATGATTTCTTTATTCAGAGACTGTGCTTCTGGCCGAACACTAGAGCCTTATTAAGGGCCCCTTCTGGGACCCACACAGGTGGCGCTCCCTGAACTTCACATAAGCACATAGTTAATTGGTTTACCCACAAGAACACCCTGCTGGAGACAGGACAGAGGAGCTGTTTGGGATCTGTGCTGACTGAGGCGTTCTCAGTGCCACATGAAAGAAGGGGGTTTGTCCCAATCCTCCAGAGTCTTTGAGACTGAGAGGCTTCACTTTTATTGATTGACTGATTCATCCACAGATGGTGCATTACTGCGTACACGCAGTGTTTTCTTTTTATGCCAGGTATTGTTCTTTAGTTTTATTTATCAAAAAGAGCAAATTACATCTTACATGGTAAAATCTATTGGGATAAATTCTGCAAGAAGAGCAAATCAATGCACATCAATGCACACTATGGCATTATATGCTACAAAACTGCTGTAAAACATATTTATAGTACTGATAAATAAGACTTTCAGAAAATGGACTGCATTTATTTCCTGTAAGACAGCAATTATCTGTGCAGTTTTTGAGACGTTATGGGATTTTGTTACTGTTATGACTGTAATGGCTGTCAAGCAGCCTTGCCACACTAGACTGAGGAATGTAAAACCCACAGGGAGACACAGAAAATATCCCCTGTGCTGCCGGATATCACATATTCTATTTCATGGTGGGCTTAATTAATGTTAAACAGTATTTTAGTCTCCTGTCCTATATACTTGGCCTAAATAACTGTGATAATGATACTAACAGGATTGCCTGCTGTTGTTGCTCTGTCTCTGAGGAGGGAGAGTGTGTGAGGACTGGGACCCGCAGCCCTCTCGTCTCCATGTAATGGTTGTGGTGGCGACAGTGACGAAAGTGGATTCATAAATCCTTATTGGTCTTGTCTGATGAGAAATGCATCATGTGGACTCTACATACACATTAAGACATACTTATATATATTTCTTTTAAATTAAAAATAATCAAAATTATTTTTACTTTATTTTTATTTTAATTTAAAATTTTAACTAAATAAGTAAAATATATTAAGTAAAATATTAAAGTAGCAGAAAACACTGGGTAAATGAAGAACAAGCCCATATCATTACAACCAACAATTTAATATTTGTTGTCCTTTAAAAATAAAATAAAATAAAATAATGCCGAAAAACCACATTTCCATGTTTTCTTGGTTATGATAATTCTTACATATGTTAGATAAACTATTATCTACAACCACCAATTTACTATTTGGTGTCCTTTAAAAATAAAATAAAATAAAAAGAAAGAAATAAAAAGAAAGAAAGCTGAAAAACCACATTTCCATGTTTTCTTGGTTATGATAATTACATATGTTAGATAAACTATTATCTACAACCACCAATTTAATATTTGATGTCCTTTAAAAATAAAATAAAATAAAAAGAAAGAAAGCTGAAAAACCACATTTCCATGTTTTCTTGGTTATGATAATTACATATGTTAGATAAACTATTATCTACAACCACCAATTTAATATTTGATGTCCTTTAAAAATAAAATAAAATAAAAAAAAGAGAAATAAATAAAAAGAAAGCTGAAAAAGCACATTTCCATGTTTTCTTGGTTATGATAATTACATGTTAGATAAACTATTATCATCTACAACCACCAATTTAATATTTGATGTCCTTTAAAAATAAAATAAAATAAAATAAAATAAAATAAAATAAAGTAAAATAAAATAAAAGAAAAGAAAAGAAAAGAAAAGAAAAGAAAAGAAAAAGAAAAAGAAAGCCGAAAAACCACATTTCCATATTTTCTTTATGATAATTCTTAAATATGTTAAATAAACTATTATCTACAACCACAAATGTAATGTTTGGTGTCCTTTAAAAATAAAATAAAATAAAATAAAATAAAGTTAAGTTAAGTTAAGTTAAGTTAAGTTAAGTTAAGTTAAGTTAAGTTAAGTTAAGTTAAGTTAAGTTAAATTAAAAGAAAGAAAGAAAGCCGAAAAACCACATTTCCATGTTTTCTTGGTTATGAATATAAACTATTATCTACAGCCACATATTTTATATTTGATAATAAATTAAAATTATCAAAAAAACAAATAAATAAAATAAAGCCGAAAAACCACATTTCCATGTTTTCTTTGTTATAATTCTTACATATGTTAAATAAACTATTATCTAACATAAAATTAACCCATTAGTAAAATAATAAAGTGATCAAACAAACCTTTTTCTTTTAAAGAAAGATATTTACAACCCTGTTTGTGTGTGTGTGTTCTTCAACAATTGACAGGTATTAAACTTCATTTAAATTCACATAAAATCAAAGGGGAAAAAAACAACTCATATAATTTTTTTTTTTCTTTTTCCAAAAGTTAAGCATCTCATTTCCATGACTGTTTGTTAAAATACTTTTTATAAGAGTTTTAGGTCCTATTTAATACTCTGTTTTTATCACAGAAGCTTTGAATTTGTGTGATAGATGTGTAGGACCAGTTTCGTGGGATGAAGGAAATATAAATAGGTTCTAATAAATACAAGTTTCTTTGCTATTTCTATGCCATAGAGTAGACATTAATGTGCATACAGCAATTATATCTTGACAAGGGTGGATATTACAACATCTGTGTCAGAGACATGAGCTCAACACACAGAATAAAGCAAATCATTCAACAGATGTTCTGTGTGTTAATTTAATCACTAGTGCCACCTCATGGTCACATTAAGCAAGCACAACACGGTTGTCACTTCAAAGGTTGAAGCGGTGGCAGAGGATAATAAAAAACAGACACCTTAACAAAGAAATGACCCTAAAATGTATTGTATAAATGATCATGTTTTACATTTGCTTCCAGGCTCCACGTTACTTTTGTCTGACCGTGATATAAAGATTCGCTTTACACACACTGAGTCAGACTCATGCATCAGTGATGAGAGGGCAGTTCTTTCTATGCAAGCAGAAACAAAGCCATGTTGTAGAGGGTCAGTGGGTGTAATTGGCGTGTGTAATGCTGGATGAAAGAGTCCCTTTTACTGTAGTCAAGCCCCATTCTTTAGTCCTCTGAGATCTGTTGGAACAACACTGCAGGAATAATTGTACCCTGATGGCGAACAAAATGGCATGATGGTTTTTGATGAAATGTTTATAATAATGTTTTATTGCTGATAGCTGACTGTCTGGTCTGTCCTGCATGGATGAATATGTGGCTTTAGGCTCTAGACAAGCACAAATTTATCTCGTAGCTGGATAACTGTTGCATCATACAATCTATTTTGGCCAATATGTCAAAGTGACATAAAGTTTCAAACTTTCAGGGCTCTTCTCCTTGTGAGGATCAGAGGTTCTTTCTAACACACACACACACACACACACACACACACACACACTTCAATAAGTCCAATTAAGCAGTAAGGTCAGTGCAGGTCAGCTGTGCTGCTGGGAACAGTGGCGTATATCAGTGACGTCTGCCTCCATTATTAATGAGAGACATAAAACAGAGCAAATTTATATTTATGATGCACAAGCTTTTCATTACACTCAATAAATTTCATGCTGTCACAAAGATTGCAATATTTGAGGATCACAGCATGCAAGCACGTCTATTTCAAGTTGCTTCTCTGTACTTTTTTACATTTTTCTCAATGACCTCTGGTAATGACCGATCAACGTTATATGTATTCACTGGGCATTTCTTGGAATGAACATTAGCCTAAAATGAAACAGGAGTAGCCTGAAAGGCTGTTCATAGAACAGACTGTAACATATGATAAGGTTGTGCTGTTCGGTTCAATAACTTGATGTCAAGATAATGTGTAATAAATGCCTGGAATGAGAGGCAGCTATGGGTGTTGCTCAGAGAACAAAATGTATGTTATGTATGTAACAAAATATAGGCTATATACCATAACAAAATGTATATCATGTATATCATGAACGTAATGAATTAAATCATTAAACCAAATAATTAAAACTCTACGCTAGCATATATGAAGCATATTTATTTATTGTGTTACATATTTAGTCATTTAAAAGTAAGCGTTGTTGAGATTAAGAGAGCAAAAGCTGCATCATAAACACATTATTGTGCAAATGGTTTTGTTCTGACGTAACCCGTCAGGCGACGAAATTCCTGCGATATAATTGGCTAAGAGACACGTCAATCAAAACGCCCATATCGGTCTCTTCCGGCTGTGTGTCAGCCCTTCAGCAGCAGCAACAGCAACAGCATCATCATCCCTGCCCGAGAGAAGCGAAATCCAGCCATCATCACAGGTACCCGCTTGTCTTCTGTAAAGTAGCTCTTTGAACTCTTTCACAGCAGTAACTGAGGTTTTAAAGCAACGCTTTCCAGAGGACGTAAAGTTCTCGAGCCGTTACTTAGTAAGTTTGGCAGTTAGCTGCTGGAGCTTTAGCCTGTTAGCATCTGTTTACAGACTTAGGCTGCTCCTGCCTAACCTACACAACATTTTGGAGTGAACAGCGATAACTGGCAAAACCCAGTGATTTACCTAGCTAAACCTGAATGCACCCCAAAATGCTGTCTAGATAGACAGCTCACTAGGATTTAGGACACAGCCTTGATTTGTGAGAGTGTCAGCTGCTGAATCTTTGGGTTTTGTTGTGGATTTCCCCAGTTTACAATAAAGTCAAACACATAAAAACAAGTATTCAGAAAAAGCCTTGTCTTTTTGTTTAGATTATGTGTTCTAGTGGTTGAAGCCTGTCGTGTTGAGTTTGAGGGCTGTTCAGCTGTCATTTCCCCAGCCTATTTTCTCATTAAAAGTAAACAGTGAAGGCTTTGCTTTCCAGATATCTGTTGAAATTTGTTGTTAGCATATTCTGCACCGACATGAACAAGTTCGTGTTGTTCCCTGGGGCTTTATACGCCAGCACGTTACACATCTGAAACAACTTGCTCCATACATGACTGTCTGAGACAGATGTTAGTTGATCTTCTTTACTAATATATCTTTCTTTACTGTATTATAAGGTTGTGGCCTGTGTATTTTCAAATGGGGTGTGTGTTTTAATGTTTGACTCATTTGCATTTTCATATTGACTCATGTAGGTTTCATGGCTTTTAATCTGATAGAAACGTGTCAAGTATTTATAATATTGTGCTGGTCGGTACTTTTTCTTTTACCAGTGTTAAAGCGGGTGAAAGGGTTCAGTAATGCACAGTGGGGTTTGCCACATGGACTGTTGAACAGTTATTGCTTGATTTCAGTTCCTGAGGTGTTATGTTGTGTGTATCTTGGGGCAAGATTGTAGACAGATGTAGATGAGTATCAGGCCACATTCCAGATACTAAAACAAAGTGTCACTGCTTTGTTTTATGTGCTTGCACATGGAGATTCCCAACACCGCCTTGACTTGCTAACTCATAGTGCACATACCTGACAATGACATGCACCTCTCCCAAGCTGACCACATTCCAAAGGTGTCAATGAAACTGAGTAACGCAAGAGTCTGTGATTCATTCCGCTTCTGAAATCTTGTGGGTGTTTGTGTGTTTATCTACAGTCACTTTATTAGGCAGTCATGCCCTTTCGGGTATTCCTCAACCTTCTGTTCCTATTTAATGTGAAATTGTGTAAATTTCTTTTCACATTAAAATCTTTTCACAACTGTGTAAAACATTTACACAGATTTTGAATGCTCATCATTAATTATATTCTATACATCCGCATATGGCTTTATTAAGAATTTTGGCAACTTTCTTTTTTTTTTTTTTTTTTTTTTTTTTTTTACGAATTTAAGTCGCCATGAAATCAATATGGACTTTTTTTTTTTTTTTTCATGGAATATTGCAGCATTTATTAAATGTTTTATTCGTGCATGTCGTTATTATAATTCATGTGCTCTTGGAATCTTTATACAAAGTAACTTCCCCTCTTCTCTTCTCTGATGACGTTTACTGAAACTAGGGTGGGACAACCTTCATACACGACATCATGCAGTAGTGAACCACAGCCATCCAATCAATTCCCGATGGACAAAACCAAGTCTACTTTTTTTTCTTGACCGAGAAGTCGTTTCTCTATATGTCACAATAGAGAAGAAAAGACCAGTGTTGGGGGTAACGCATTACAAGTAACTTGAGTTATGTAATCAGATTACTTTTTCCAAGTAACTAGTAAAGTAACGCATTCATTTTAAATTTACAACAAAATATCTGAGTTACTTTTTCAAATAAGTAACTCGAGTTACTTTGTTTACCTATTTATTGACTGAACTCAATGCACAAAAACAGATTTGGTATTCCTTAAAATGAATAAAAACGGTAAAATGCAAACTCTGAATATTTCGCAAACCTGCAATAATTAATGTTAATTAATAGAAATATGCTTTATGTATTTAATCTCACTTTATTGGCTGCTGACCTTTGATGATCCAATTCAGTAATACTAAGCAAAAATGACTTTAAATAGACATTACATTTGTTTTTCTTTTCTTTTTTTAATCGCTTAAGTAAAAGTGTTGAACATTCTTCTCCTGCGTCCTATTCTTCTGTGATCCAGAATTGTAGCACAGCTGAGATGTTTGTTTATTGGAGCTGCACCCTCTACTGTACAGATGTGAATTTGCATTTCCTTCAGCCTTGTGCTGGGTACACATGGTCACCGTGATTTTTGCCAAGTAAGACATGTTCCTGGATCAACATCTTTGTTGATCCTGGAACAACATTCAAATCAACCAATCAGATTTGAGGGACAAATTTACAGTTTATGTCAAGTTTAGGCTTGCAACCAGGGTTAGGTGCTTCTACATCAATGTTATTTACCTATCTTTCCCCTCTGATTTTAGGGATAAGTTATGGGTAGGATTAGGTTTAGTGGTAGGAATAGGGTTAAGACTAAATTTTCAGACTGGAATGTTGTTCCAGGATCAACAAAATATGTTGATCCAGGAACATGTCTTACTTGGCAAAATCACGGTGACCGGGTACACACTAAAAGATTTTTGAAAACTTATAAGATTTTCAAAATGTGAGCGACCACAAACATGAGGACAAAAAAATCCTACATGTAACCGTTTTGCTCCTATAGTGCGTGGTGTGCCGTGATGTGACAAAGACAGCACACCACACAAGAACAGATTTTCAACCAGAGTCCCGACTGTGAACACGGGAAATCTCGCAAAACCTTTCGGGACTTCAGAATAAACATGACGGACGATAGGCAGGAAGAAATAGCGATGATAGTGTTTGGAATGATTTTGGTATCTTTTATCACGTTGAATAAACACTCGTGCTGTTGCCACAGATCAACAAGCTAGTCTTCCATCTCTGCTGTCCAAATCCATGTAACTTTGTGCTACGACTGTGTTTGTTATGCTTCTGTCTTCTGTCAGCTCGCTTTCTGATTGGATATTGTTTCGTTTCATGTGATAATCTCCAGAGTGTACGCTCGTTTGTCCTCGGGGTTCCCCCCACACATCAGGATTTCTGATTGTACGATTCATGATCGGGACGGCTCCGACGCTCTTCCGAGCAGATTCAGTCACTCTTAACACACCTCACACCACAGAAAAATCTGATAAGATAATCTGTAGAATCTTCAAGATAATCGGGACATTACCTAGGATTGTCGGAAGGGGAGAAATCGGCCCAAAATCAGCCCGATTATCTTGTGGTGTGTACCCAGCATAAGGCTCAAGCACAAGGTATACTTTTTTTTTTTATGTATACACGCACAGTCAAATGCACAGCCTTGCAAAGTATACTTCATTTGACGTGTACACAGGCGCTTTATTGCTATTACTTTTTGGCTAAGAAATATTTAGGATTTTTCTTATTTTATATTATTTCTGAGCATATAGGATGTGTTTAAGATAAGTTTGTGATGTGTTTTACAACATTTGCCTTCATATTTCAGGCATATTTTCTGCAAAGATATTTAACAAATTGTTTTACATTTACACCATGTTGATCACTTCATGTGTGGTGCACTTGGAATGGAACTTTTTTTAACCAGGTTGTTAATAAAGAAAATGTTACTTGAATCATATTGTAGTTTTTAAGTTGACTAGTTAAACATTAAAAAAAAAAAAAAAAAAATCTGAATCGTGAATCGGTCTATCGTTCTGAAAAAATCGAGATTTTATTTTTTTTGCCATATCGCCCAGCCCTAATTAATGCAATTAGTTACTTTTTTTTTTAAGGAAGTAATGCAATATTATAATGCATTGCTTTTAAAAGTAACTTTTCTCAACACTGGAAATTACTATCGCAAATTCTATTTCATGCCGAAAATAAAATACTTTAAACACATTAAATGCACAGATTTACCCCCAAATAAGTGCAAAAACCGTCCAATTCTGTCTGGGAATCCCATCAAATCTGTTCCCAAATTGTTCTCAGAAATGAGCCAGCATCTCTTTTAAAAAGTGTCAAGGCAGAAGGCGTAACCGTAATCATTATGTATTTTGGGTTTGTGTGTATTTGTGTCCCATCTGTTGAATTTTTTGCCAGGTTCTTCATTTCCACCCTCCGGTCCAGCCGATCAGGATTCTGTTCAAATGCAGCAGGACCTGATTGTGTGCTGGTTCTTTTAAGATGCCGCACCTGAGTCTTTATATTTCATGCAGACATGTTGTGCCTGGTTATTAGTTGCCACGACACTGGTATTCGGTCGTCTCTGATTCCGTTCTGCTCGCTCCCGGGAACGCTATTCGTAGATCAGAGATCATTACTGCAGCACAACACAGTGTCTCGGGGGGCAGCTGAGACGTCTATGTTATTTTAACATTTCAACTGATTGCAGAACACTTGTTTTCCCATGTAGGTGAAAGTGCATCAGAGATAATGTATCAGATTCTGTTGAAAACCTTGAGCAATACTGTCTCTCTCTGGCTTTGTCTGACTTGTTTGATTTCAGGGGACTGATGGTGTCTCCTGTTGACCCTTTGCTTATTTTGATATTGGCTCTAATGTGTGTTTAAGGGGATAGTTCAACCAAAAGTCTAATTTCTGTCATTATTTGCTCGCTCTCACATCATTTAAAACCTAATATGACTCTCTTTAATGGAGAAAAAGTCTCCATTAAAGGTTGATCTAATTTCCGTTCAGCAATCACAACTCAATAATCCAGTCGCCATGGTTAACAGCCATTTGGAGGGGACGATTGTCAGTGAATAATACCTTTTTCAGCCTGTTTTTCACACAAAGCTGTCATATTACTTATATAGTAAGTCAACAATATATTATTTAAATGAATAAATATATTATATTATTTATACTATATATATATATATATATATATATATATATTTTTTTTTTTTTTTGTTCTTACCCAAATTATTCAACCACTAGTTAAAGTCTATCCATTCTTTTTTTAAATATATTGTCTGAGAACCTCTTTGAACTGTCTGTCTTATTTGTTTTTCTTTTATTTTCTGTTTAGTATTCTTGTTCTGTAATGCCTGTCGCCAAATAAGGTTGTATATCAAAAATAATATTATGTTCATTGTAAGTTAGAAAGTCATACAGATTTGGAACAACATGAGGGTGAGTAAATGTCAATGATAACACTTTTTTTTTTTTTTTTTTTACTATTCCTTTAACCCTTTCGGACATAGAGGTCACTACAGTGGACAGCTATTCGAAAAGCCATTCCTTGCGTATGCATGGGTTTTGATTGCACAGTTGCACATCAAATACTACAGTGGACACTAGTGCATCATCCTACACACTGCCACCAAGTGGCAGGATTTTGGTAGGATTTTGTTTGTTCTTCAAACCAAGATGGCCGACGGCCAGTCAGAAATGCCAAGTTGCTCCGGAATATCTATCCATTCCTTCTATCCTAGGAGACTCTTGCAGGTAAAAAAAAAAGTTGTAACATCTAAGGAATCATATCCTTGTTAAATTTTCCAAGTACTGATTTTAGATTGGAAGGAAATTCTGATTAATCATCTGTCCACTAAATTCTACATCATGCATCGCTAGCTATATTTTATCTACAATTCATACTATTACTGTGACTTCTGTTCTTGAAAATACTTCATCTGCAGTAACGTTTTTGTTATATATGTATTTGTGTTATTAGAATGTAATTTGCATTTCAAAAAAGTAATCTGATTATGTAATGCTTGTTACTTGTAATGCGTTTCTTTACTCGTAACATCCAAAGAGTACTGATTATGCAATGCGTTGCTTTACTTGTTACATCAAAAAGTAATCTGATTATGTAATGCATGTTACTTGTAACTAGGGCTGGGCAATACAGCTAAAAAAATTATCACAATATAATGTTTCATATTGATCAGTATCGATAATTATTGAAAAAATTTTAGTAGAAATTTTTTTTGGAATTTAACCAATGCATTTTTAATTAAGGCAAACAACAAATCATTTTTAAAACAAAGCAAAATAAAATGTAAACAAATCTTTCTTATATTTTATATGAAGATTAAATAAATAAGTGTTAAAGAAACTTTTGCACAATTCTGGATAAACTGAGAAACTTTTTTGTTCGTTTCAAACCGAGATCACAATTCTGAATGACAACTAAATGAAACGACATGTAATGTAGAGGTTCTGACAAAATATTAAGTGCTGCAGTCTATTTTAAAATTTTAAATATATTTGAATTAATTATTAAAAAAAAAAAAAAAAAAAAAACTGTTTGGATGTATGATTCAATGACACGCTCATAAATACTCTTGTTTCATTACTGGATGAATCAGTGTATTTGAAAGAATCTGCTGAATGAAGATTCAACGTCAAATACATTTTTTAACAGTCACTTGTCGCCACCTGGTGGTGAAACAAATGTAATCGATTAATGCGTCATTTTCAGCGCGTTCAAGTTTCTTTCAAAATCTGATTTGCTCTATTTTGATCGATAACATAGACATTAGTGTTTTAGCTGAACTATAAACTTTTATCTCAGTACTTCTGTGATAACCTGAATATTTGTAACACAGAAATAAAGATACTGTGTGGTTGAAAACACTGTTTGTGCAGCTGTAAATATCGATACCGTTTTATCGCCCAAGCCTACTTGTAACATCAAAAAAGTAATCTGATTATGTAATGCAAATATATGTTACTTGTAATGTGTTGCTTTACTCGTAACATTAAAAAAGTAATCTGGGGCCGGATTCACGAAACGTTCTTAATTTTTCTTAACTGCTATTTTCTTCTTCTTCTTTTTTTTTTTTTTTTTTACTTAAGCAAAAAGATTTTTGCTTTTTTTATTCCCAAAAACTTTTCTTAAGAACATTTCTTAATATTGTTCTTAAGACAACATTTAAAAAGTATTCATGTTCCTGAAAAAAATTCTTAAAAAATAGTCATAAATAACTTCTTAAATTTAGTATAACCTCCAACCTGTTTAATACAAAGGTAAGATGTTTAATGAATTTATTGGGTTGTTTGAAAGATTAAGCATTACAACATAACACAAGCTACATATAATACATATTTCTAGTACCAAGAATGCTGACAAGTGACACAGATCGATCATTAAAACAGTGTATACATGATGCGTTGATTCTAGATAGAACTAGCGAGGCACAGATACAGGACGCATTCACTAAATTCTTCTATATTTCTGGATAGGCTAACAAAAACATTAAAACACAACGTCTCTTACATAATTGTTGCATCTCGTGTGCCACTGATATGGCTGCCTGACGCACACCTAAAATTCGAATGCATTTGAATATGGATTTTTATTTTAAATTCGACAAATATTCGAAATTCGAATATTAATTTGACAGCCCTATTTCCTTGTACCTATAAACAAGAGACAGTGCAAGTAGTACGACTGCAGTGCTTCCCACAGGTTTGAAATATACTTGCGGTGGTAGCCAGGTGAAAAATCCTCCTATTACCCACGGCACAAAAATGGTCTACTACATGTGACAAACAAATAACTTGTGATTTTTAACAATATTTTTATTTATTGAAATTCATTTGAATTATATAGGCTACTATTACATTTAATTAAATACTAATATTATTGAATAATGTGTCAAATAATGTTCTTAGGCTTTTCCTCCTGTGGGGGAGCATCTCAGCCAGAGACTACAATAGTTTACTATGTATTAAATGGATATCAAAATAAATACAATTTATTGTGTAACCAAAATAATGCCCAGAAGAAAAAAAAACTTAGAGTGTGACTTTTAATTATAAACAATCCCGAAATACACCGGGACTCTTACTTTGAAATGTCTACACTATTGCGGGCTGATTCTTCAGATGAGAGACCATCTCTAAAACATATTATATAAAAGTCATACAGTAGACATTGTCATAATTCTTAAAACTTCAGTATATTAGCAATCGCTTGGCATAATGGTGGTCTATTCATTGATTGGGAATCACTTTGAAGCAGTCTGAAACACTGTTGTGCGAGCCTGTAGAATGCGCAACAGCGCCGCCTTTGTGAAATATTCACCGCATCTCTGCAGCGCACGTTGGAATGTCAGAGGGAGTAAATAGTTCTCGCGCACAGCCGCACACAGAACCAGCAGGTAAGAAACACGTAGGGCGAGGGGAGATTTTTCACTAGTTAATCGATCGCGGATGGTTTCATTAACTCGGGTGGCTAAAAAAAGTATAAGATGATAAAAATAATAAAAGCAAAAATGTGTCTCCAAATATACTTGGGCGGCCGTTAATATACCTGGGCGGCCCGCCCAAGTAAAGTCTATGTGTGGGAAGCACTGGACTGCATCTTGAGACAGGCTCTTTTAAAATAACTATTTTAACTTGACACGGTGCATTAAAATCACAGCACTAAGTGATTAACTCCTCTCAAACCAGTCGCGACCAAAATAGTCTTAGCTCTTATTATGATAAATATGGAATCTGCAGGCAGGCAGTGCAAAAAGACAGGCTTTTGAGGTGTTTTTCATTCAGCGAGTCTTCATCAATACCCGCCTTTCAATCAAATAACACCAAAGCCTGTCATTTTCTTCTTAAGGAAAAAAAAAAAAAAAAAAGATGTTCTTAAGAAAATATTTTAGAACTTCTTAAGAATTTTTTTTAAGAATTGCACTTAGGAACATTCTTATGAGCTTCTTAGAATTTATCTTAAGAATTTTCTTAACTTCTTTCTTCATAATATTTTCAAGAATCCTGACCCAGGTCTTGTTTTTCATGCCCTAAGAGCAATAAAAACACCTAGGGGAAAAAAAAAAAATCCTGACTGAGGTTGTCATAATTCACGCATGAAAGGTTAAGGATAACATTCCACACGTTCACATCCCTTGTCTGCTTTGAAACCGACTGACTGCATTTTTTGAAAAACAGTTAATGTTAAGAGTTGGTGTGACCGTGACAGAGACAGCTGAAAGTTGTCCTCCATGCTGCAGTTAGACTCATTTCCTACCCTTTGATTTACTCATGACACGTGTCATCTGTGTGGCCTGACCCTTGACCCCTGCCCTTTAAAAACTCATAAATAACCTTTCCTGATGGAAATGAAGCGTCACATGGTTTGGGTCATCAGAAAACAATTAGACCTTGCAAAATGGTTGGTGCTTTTGAATAGTTGTTTGAAACTTGTGAACAATGGGTTGATTTATAGGTACAAGGAAATAGGGCTGTCAAATTAAAATTCGATTTTTAAATATTCGTCACATTTAAAATAACTTTTTTTTTTTTTTTTTTTTTTAATTTTATAAAGTTTTTGTTAGCCTATCCAGTTGAACCCTCTAGGTGCGGTGCTGTTGCATTGTTCTTTCAAAACATTTTTTTTTTTCTATGTAAAAATGTGCTAGATGGACATATTTGACCATTGCAATCATGTCTCGCATCAGAGAGCCGCAAGTTTAGAAAACCATGTAAAGTTAAAAGAACTTTTAAAAACGTCATGAGACTTTTTGTGGGGTCAAAACTGATGGATAGAACGCAATGAAAAAAATCCTCTCCCTACTTTTTTTTTTTTTTTTTTTTTTTTTTTGGGTCAATCCCAGCATAAATGCTCCCGATAAATTATTTGTTATTAAAGCAGCTATGTTCGCAAACCTCGATAATTTGAACAGAAAAGCACTTATAACAAGGATTTGTAAGCATGTAGAACTCATTTTGAGTGGTGAGTAGATTCTAACTGAGATTACATTTACACAACAACGATGTAAAAAAACCAAACATTTTAATTTTTATATAGATAACACTGTCAAAATGATCCCCATACACACGGATCCCTGACAATGACTAAAAATGCTGTATTATGCATGCCAGGTTAGTAGATGGCACTTTGTAAAGAAAGACTACACGCCTGCACATACGCATTCTTTTACAGAGTATGTGCATGCCGTCACCGTTTTCACAGATCCACGTTTTTGTTGTTTACACTGAGATGATAACAGTATCATTTTTCAAAAACTTGCACTTTGGAGCCTGTTTTCAAAAGTTTGCGTTTTCAGGCCCCCAAAAACGTTGTTGTCGCTTAAATGAATAGCCAATGGCGCAAAAATATTTTTCGGTTTTTAGTTGAAAATGGTGTTGTGTAAACGCTCCATTAAAGGGTTAGTTCACCCAAAAATGAAAATTCTGTCATTAATTACTCAGCCTCATGTCGTTCCACACCTGTAAGACCTTCGTTCATCTTCAGAACACAAATTAAGATATTTTTGATAAAATCCGATGGCTCAGTGAGGCCTGCATTGCCAGAACTAACACTCCCTTTTTTCAATGCCCAGAATGCTACTAAAAACATATTTCAAACAGTTCATGTGAGTACAGTGGTTCAACCTTATTATTATAAAGTGACGAGATTTCAGTAAACGAGACTTCGTTATGTCATAATTGTTTCGAAACTTCAATAGTTCATGTGACTTTGGCAGTTTGATTCACGCTCCAAACCACTGATTCGAAACAAATGATTCGTAAAGCTTCGAAGCTTCATGAAGCAGTGTTTTGAAATCACCCATCACTAGATATTGTTGAATAAAGTTGTGTTTTTTTTTTTTTTTTTTTGGTGCACAAAAAGTATTCTCGTCACTTTATAATATTAAGGTTGAACCACTGTAGTCACATGAACTGTCTTAAATATGTTTTTAGTAGCTTTCTGGGCATTGAAAAAGGGAGTGTTATTGCTGGCTATGAAGGCCTTACTGAGCCATCGGATTTGATCAAAAATATCTTAATTTGTGTTCCGAAGATGAACAAAGGTCTTACAGGTGTGGAATGACATGAGGGTGAGTAATTAATGACAGAATTTTCATTTTTGGGTGAACTAACCCTTTAAACACGTCTGATTGGCCATTGCCTTCAAGACATCAACTGATATGTTTGTGATTGGCTACAATGCTGCAAAACACATTGTAAATAGAAACCTTTGACACTCTCAAGAGCACAAACACAAAATCTTTTTCACCAATATGCTATTATTACAGAGAAAATGCAGCCATGCTTCCATCTGAAAGCAGTCAGAAGCAGCAGCAGTCAGTGGTAAATTGATTGAGAAAATTCCACGTTAGTCTCAAGTCCGTGGCCAGGGGAAGGCTAAGCCTCTGCCTATGGCACATCTCTTCCCAAAAGGCGCACAGTTTAAGTATCAGTCATGTCTGTAACACAATCAATACAAAGTTTACTCATTAGGGCTATGGAGTAATAGTGAGACATGGCTTAGCAGACACCATGAATAGTCTAGGTAATTTGTGGAGTGATTTGTCATAATAAGAAAGTTATTTCCTAAATTTGCAGAATGGTTGGTGGCACTTATCGAAAGAAAATGTCTGACAAGGTTTATTATTTAAAAGCAATAAACGTTAGGCAACATAGCCTGCTTGTTATTTGGCACCTTGATTTGCATATTTGATGTAATAGCGAGTCGGCTTATTGATTTTGGTGTCTCCTGTGGCTCTTGTTTGTAAAAACATTTTAGCAAAAAAAGTCATTATAGTTGAAGAAAGACATGAACCTAAGAATTCAAAATGGGTACTGCTTGATTTGTCTTTGTTTTCATGTTACTTACAGACTTCAGAGTTGTCCTGGGGCTGTATTAAAACTGTTAGTTGCTCTCAAGTAATTTGTGCTCGGGGAATTCATTGAGCCTAAATGGCAGTCTGCTAGAACAGACCGGGAGAGAAATTCAGCAAGCTTTCTTTAACTCCTCAATGGCTGCATGAAGTTGCGTAGCTGGCTAATAGACTTTAACTGTGCTAGAAGCGTTCCCTCAGGTATTGTCTAGACTGAGATAAGGCTGTCCTGTGTGCGTCACAGTATAGATCTGTCAGCTTACACTCTTTGGGAGGAGAGAATTCAAAGTTCATTTCTATATCAAATATGTTCCTGCATACAAGCCCAAGGGAGGAGACCTGCAGTGGCTCCACCTCTTGTTTCAAGAGCAGCCCGCTAGTTTCAGTCAAACATGACAGATGAATGGATGCATGAATGAACGTAGGCTCTAAGATCATTGGAGGAACAGGTGAATGATGGGATTTTTGTTTTTCATGTACGGAAAGCATCATATGGCTCTCAATATGCCATCTTAAAACTGTTGAGAGGTGTATTAATGAGTTGTTTTCTTGTTCATGGTTTTGATATTGACTATTTTGTCTCTTTGCAGGTGTCCCTGTTTCCAGAGACAAGAAAGCGAAAGAGAGACCATGTTTTAGAGACCTTGTGCTGTCAGCCCATTCTCTACAATGAACAATGAAGACGAGTTCTATGATGCCGTCACAGGTGAGAGACGTTTTTAAATGGCACAGGATGGTAGGGCTGCACAGTTAATCAGAAAAAATAATCGATAGTACGATTACAATTTAACAAAGTGTCCATTTACATCTACTCCTGCTGCTTTTGCATTGTAACCAATCACATACATGATTGTATTGCCAATAGATGACAAAAGGTGCCTCTAAAATTTGAAGTCCTAAACAGAAATAATTCAACAACTTTATCCATGTAACGACACCTCTGTGACTCAAGCCCGTCCGGAGCTGTCGCGTGTCATGAAAATATTGACATTCTCTCAGCGCTGTCTGAGTTCACACACAGCAGTATTAAACAGCTGTGTTTTCTGAGGATAATCTCATTTGTCTCCTATTGTGAGTGTTTTGGCCACTGTTGACTTTGGCCCTCAGCCGTGTGTGTTTGTTATGACAGAGCGGTCGCAGTGCGCCGCGCCAGTCTGGTGTCGACTTACCGCAATCTGTTGATAACTTCAATTATGTAGTGCTGCGTTCAGATGGTCTGATGGCTTCTGTCATTGCGGAGCTGAAATGAGATGAAAATAATGTAATGAATAAATAAACAAGGCAATATGGACTTTGGCAGGTCATTGTGCTTGAAACCTGAAGCCTGATATCAACCAAGTCACTCATATCAGGTGGTACAAAACATGAAGGAACCACATTTTATTCAATGTTATTAAATAGTGCCATAGTTAATAACTGAATGTTAATATCAGACATAGAGAAGATATTTGTAAGTCTTTTGCATTTAATATGTATGGTCTTTTCCAAAATTTGCTGGAGAGATATTTTTAAAGGCAATGTTGGCTTCAACTGATACTATCATTCTATTTATTTTTTATTTTTTTTATTATTAGTATTAATATTGAAAATTAAATATTTTGAGCACTTATTTAAACACTGTTTGAGCCTGATGTATCTTGACATTCTCATTCTGGAATATGGCCATAATGTGTCTTCCTACATGGTGGTTTAAGAAATGAAAAGCTACAGTCGCACTACTCACACTATCAGTTATGGTTAGAAGAACTATTGGCAAGCATAGTTGGGCGGGCATGTAGTGTATGTATATGAGAGTATAAAAGAGAGTTAAACTTATCAGCTATTGACCATGAAAATAATTATCAGCTTTTTAGCATCAGCCAGTTGTGATTTGTATATAATAATAATGTGCTTGTGTGTCTCAGGCTTGGATTCAGACGAGTCGTGTGAAGGCACATCAGAAGCCAGTTTTAAAGACGCTGTAGTGTATGACGGTGCTCAGAAAAACAATGGAGCAGTTCCTCAGGAGAACGGAATTAAGAAGCGCAGGTACAGCCAGATTCCAGCGCCGTGACCCATATAACTTTTATTATGCTCTTTGTCTCTGTCTTTAATCGTTCTCTCTCTATCTCTCTCTCTCTCTGTCTCTAGTCTTTCTATCTTTAGAATCTTATTTTTATCTTACGCTCGTAGTTCATTCTCATTCATTTATAATCTGCACATCTGTACATAGTTCTACAGTCAAACATATTATTACACTTAAGAGAGTGTCTCTGCATGTTTATGAATAAGAAAGCGATTTTCTGCCCTTTTTAGGTCGTCTCTTCCTGCCCCCATGTTCTCCAGAAATGATTTTAGTGTATGGAGCATTCTCAAGAAGTGTATTGGACTGGTAAGGATAAGTAATTAATCATTTTAGCAGTAAATTTAGCATATTACTTATGAATGCTTTAAGAATGGGTCAAGACGGTTGACCTAGTTGATTACAGGGTTTTTCCTACATTGAAAATTTTTTGGCGGTAGCCAAAACGATTTTTTGTTCCACCAAAGCCTTATTTGATCAGTTATTGAGTTGTTTATGAGGGATGCAGATGATTGCTGTGCTTGTGATAGGACGCATGTTAACTGATAGAGAGAACGAGCAGAGAGCTCCTCCCTCATGCGCACAAACTCTCTCTGTCTTCAAACTAAGCACTGTCTTTGCTCTCTCTCTCTCGCACATATTAATCTAAATCATCTGTCACGATGCTAAAAGTTCGGAAGACCGAATCCATGTTTCACGTGGCGCATTCTGAGATTTTTTTTTTTTTTCCTGAATAACCGCTGGGTGTGAAGAGTGCTCAAAAGAACGTCACTTCATCTTCTCTGACAGGCGCCCCCACATACAGCTGACATAAACCACACTTTCAGTAAACAAAAAGAAAATCCTATCCAGTGATGAAGTGTTTTCTGTGTTGACAAATCTTTTGCGATGTCCTAATAACAGCCGCGATTCACATGCAACGCATCCACGTCCACTAATGTCCGATTCGCGACCTAATGACTCATTTGAACCGATTCATTTTAATGACTGGTTAAAACAACTGATCTGTCCAACACTGAACTCACGAGACGTCACTGTCTGAATTGGTGTATAACAAATAATTTAATCAGAACACCTCTGAAATGTGTGCTTACCCCATTCAGCAAGAGTGGTTAGTAATATTTAGCCTTAATAATCCACAGTATTTTCAGGTTATTTATATGACAATGTAAATTACCTATAAAATCAGTTAGTTTAGACTGGAGTGAGGTGAAACCAGAACAAAGCAAGTTGTTGTTAGCTAGGTGCATTCAATTGTATATGGTAGAAAATTAGACTATTAGTTAAATTAACTTTTTAATGCTACTTTTTATTACTGATTATTAATTAGTACTACATATACCAAAATAATTTTCTGTTCTGTTTTCTCTCACTCACATGAGATCGCAGCAATTAACAAGCTTTTCTCATTTGAGATGCTTTTTCACTCTGATATACATCACACAGTAGGGAAGAAAATGTCATGCCAAATTCTAATTATTTTTTTAGCTTTAGTATTTTTCTTTTTAATATATTTAATTTTTATTTAATCTTTAAAGGGGTTAAACAACTTCTTTAGAGAGGGTAAAATCTACTTAAATCCAAATTAGGGATGTTGCGATAATCGTGACATTTAAAAAATGAAATATCGTTATCGTGCTAATGTTGTGTTAATTAGGGGTGACGCAATATACCGGTATTGGCGATAACCGTAATATTTAAAATTAATAGTGTACACATAATAATATGACGGTATTGATGGTAGCCATTGACTTCCACAGTATTTTTTTCCCTACTATAGAAGTCAATGGCTACTGTCAACTGGTTGATTACCAACATGCTTTATAATATCTTCTTTTGTGTTTAACAGAAGAAAGAAACTCATACAGGTTTGGAACAATGTAACATAATGCGATGTGAGCATTATACAGTGCAAAACTCTCACATGTAATTTATGTTTCATTCATACTCAATGCCGGAGGGCACCCTCACGCAGAAAGTCTAAAAGTGAGACTCATCGGCGTAATAAAAACAGGAAATCCCTAATATGGATAAGACATCCAGATATCGCTGCATATTGTTATTACACATGTTACATACACAATATATTGTTATCGTGAGAACTTTTGGCCATCATGTAGTGAATATCGTGACAGCCATAATCCAAATCCTCACTGAGAAATCCATCACTTTCAGCAATAAATGCATAAAAATCCTGTTAAAACAAATCACATCTCACTGTTTTTAAGATGATATGTGAAGTTAACAATTTAACCTTTTTTAAAAACATATCTCAAGTAATTTTTCTCTATTCATTTACACTCCAGTCAGCAGTTTTTGATGCAAGAATGTGTCTAGGGGCTCCTTAAGAAACACGTCTGATCACTGTCTAATGGACATAACCCTAAAGCAGAGTTCCTTAAGAGCGACTAGTCAACTAGTTTGAAAAGTAGTTCAAAAGTAGTTGAAAAGTAGTTGTGTAGTTTTGCCCAACCTGTAAATATGTTTGGTCCTGCTCAGCCTGTTTTATGTTGCTGTTTTGTAGGAGCTGTCCAAGATCACCATGCCCATTGTGTTCAATGAGCCCCTGAGCTTTCTACAGAGAATCTCTGAGTACATGGAGCACACATACCTCATCCAGAAAGCCTGCTCACAGACCGACTCTATAGAGAGAATGCAGGTGAGACGCACTCACAAGACTGATTGCTGATTTAGAATTTATACGTTTATAATATCAGTTTAGAGTTTATGCTAGGGTTTGATTATAATTAATCACAATTAAATCATGTCATGTATTGCAATGTATATTGTGAGGTAGTTAGCGATACCTAGTCCTAAAGTCTAATTTGTGTACTTATGCACTATCTACGCTGTTCATCTTCGGAACACAAGTGAAGTTATGTTTAAGATAAGCTTAAATTCAATCTGTTCATCATATAATGTGATCGTGTCTCTTTAGAAAATTGGGACTAAACCGCTCAATTCATATGGATTAGTTTTACGATCTCTTTATGAACTTTTTGAAACGTCAAAGTGGTAGTTGCATAGCTGTCAATAGTGTATAGTGTGTCATTTAGGACACAACTCAAGTATATGCAGCACAGTTTTCTAATATTACAATCCGGCCTTTAATTTGACATGGTTTTTCTGTCTTGCTCCTAAGACGGTAGCTGCCTTCGCTGTGTCTGCAGTCGCCTCTCAGTGGGATAGAACTGGAAAACCTTTCAACCCGCTTTTAGGAGAAACCTACGAACTCACACGGTAAAGATACAAGCAGAGCATTTAATAACAAACTATGCTGATAAGATTTGAGGATGTTGTTAAACATTGGTTAGATCAAGATTGCTCTAAAGGGAAACTGTTCTTTGTCATTTATGTAACTCTGCTTCTTCTTCCCCTTAATGCTTCCTTCCTCTACTCTTGTTGGCTTCTCTTTCAATCAGAGAGGATCAGGGTTTCAGACTAATCTCAGAGCAGGTGAGTCACCATCCGCCCATCAGTGCGTTTCACACTGAGAGTCTGACAGGCGAGTTTGAGTTCCACGGCTCCATCTACCCCAAACTCAAGTTCTGGGGCAAAAGTGTGGAGGCAGAACCTAAAGGGACCATCACACTAGAGCTTCACAAGTGAGTGTGCCATGTTTATGTGCACATGTACAGACCCTCATAGAGATATTCCCTGATAGATATATATATATATATATATATATATATATATATATATATATATATATTAGCCTGTGGCTTATTATTATTATTATTATTAGGTTTTTTTTGTTTGGTTTTTTTGGTACATCAATTTTTTTTTTTTTTTTTTTTTAGCTATTTTTGAGTTCATGAATAGGTTTATTGATTGTGTGAGTGAGATTTTCCTTGGATGAGTCAGTGGCATCCTGGTTTGATTTGAGAGCAAAGGGTTCTGGGGTTGCTGAGTAACGGCCTGCTCACATGCTTTGTGTGTGTGTGTGTGTGTGTGTGTGTGTGTGTGTGTCCTCACAGGCATAAAGAGGCATACACATGGACGAACCCTTTTTGCTGTGTACATAACGTAATTCTCGGTAAACTGTGGATTGAACAGTATGGCACTGTGGAAATTGTCAACCACAGGTAAAGCCAGACTGTTAAGTTTTTATGGCACATTTATTCTATTGTGAATTCACATGGATATGTTTGAATGATTAGTGTGATGTGTGATTGCTTAGTACTGGAGAGAAGTGCGTGCTGAACTTTAAACCCTGTGGGATGTTTGGAAAGGAGCTGCACAGAGTTGAAGGTTACATCCAGGATAAGAGGTGAGATCCTGACTCTAACTTTTCACATTTTACTGGACTGTTTCTATAGCCATGAACAGTTTAAATTATGTAAATCATGTCTTTAAGAAAGACCCCATCCAACTAATGTAGCTATTGTGATTTAAATGTGCACTCAGTCATTTCAGCCAATATTTCAGTCAACTTATACTAACACCTAGCAGCATGGATAAAGCATCACAAAAGAGCAAACATTTTCAATAATCAATCTCATAGAAATGCACTATTTTCAATCAGACACAATTTATTTATTCTGTGAGTGAGACTGTCCAATGAGAGGGGGGTACTTAAGGGGCTATCGTACCGGGTAGTTATAGGAACTAGCTACTAGTGTGGTCCCCCGAGATCTAAATTTTCCCCAAGGGCCATTTTTCTGGTTGCGTTCGCACCACCAGTAGAAACTCTGCCGTAAACCGGCCAACAACGTCATCATTTAAGAGCAGCAACGTCAACAACTGGAGCTGTGATCGGAGCTGTGTTTTTGTTGTGTGCCGTGGGTTTTGTGATAACAGAGATGGAATGTAGACATAAGTTATGCGATTGAAAGAGCAAAAAGCAGGGCTAGGAGACGAGATCTTCTATGACAACTTGCAGTGCCACATATCATCAAAGCTGAGAAAAGACACGCAGCAGACAAAGGTGACAGGTTAATGCTATTTATCGCTGTTTTCCATGCTCATGGAATTAGTTTGTGGAGTAAGTATATGTGAACTGCGTGTCTTTTTAAAAATGCCTGGTCCCAATGTTTTGTATGGTATGCGTTCGGCCAATCAGCGCACACTTACATCACTGGTAGTTCCTGTTGTGCTGGTTTAGACCCTACTCTAAAGTAGGAGCTAATTTAGTCCCCCCAAAAGGTGTTCCTATAACTAAAATCATTTTCTGTTCCTGCGGTGCGAATACACCAAAAACAGATACTTCCACCAGTAGTTATAGGAACTATGAAAACGTTCCTCCGGTGCGAAAGCCCCTTTTGAAGTGGCATTCATCTGGTTAAATGAGGTGACACATTTCCTGTTCAATTTTATTAGGCTTCTGACATGACTGGAGTCATATAGTTACTATTAATTAATGCTGTAAACTATTAGGGAGCCCTTACTTGCACATTACTATAATAAAGGTTACAATTAACAACAGAGCCCAGATTATTAGATTCAGTTGCTATTTATTTTTAGATATAATCATCAACACTCACATTTTATTATTATTATTTATTGTAAACATGTAAATTACAGTTTTTGCATTAACTTCTGTTTCTCCAATTCGTTGTTGAAATATAATCATTTACACAGTGGCTGTCATAACTTGTTTTCATGACGGATTTATTTAGGCCTTACATTAACTAACAGGTTAAGTAAAATATAATTAATATATAGGCTAATACAGTGCATATATTAAGCGAAACGGTTAATTTCTCTGGCAAGCTGTTGACACTGAAGGCTTTTCTGAGGTAAATGTAATACTACGTGACATATTGTTTACAAACTGTTTTACTGACATCTTTCCGCGGTTGAAACACTGGTTCAGATATGATACGATATGATACATTTCAGTAAGTTGTATTGTATCTTTTAACATACCTTCATGTTCATTTTGTAGTACTGAAAAGGAAGAGATGATCGCGTTCACTCACGCTCCGGGCTGCCGTTTGAACTGAGGCACCTATACAGCGATCTGTCACGCCACATCAAAAAGCGTCAAAACGGCATTTATTGTTTGAATTTCGTGATTAAAATGGACAGAATTTAAAAGATGGCACTTTGTTTCTTATTGAAAGTAACAAAACACAGAGCTTTTTGCGATTATTGGTGGTTAATGCTGGTTAAAATAGGTTAGGCTAAAAAGCATTGCTGTGCGCGCCCCCTTTTGGATTGGAGTGTGGATCGCCTGTGACTGACTGTATTCGTCGTCTAACTGCATGAACCGAACCGTGACGGTTCGGGATGAATACATGTACCGTTACATCACTATAACCTACTAACTAACAGTAAATAAAACACCATCAGCGGAAACAGCCGATTAGTCACGTGGTTTAATGTTCGCTACGTCAGAATTTATTTGGCAAAAGCATTTCCATCTCCCATTATTCACATTAACTCCTTTTCACACAAGTCAAAAACTACTTCAAGCGAGCGTAAAAACTTTTTTTTATTTACTTATTTTTTTATTCAAAATTTGGCATTTCCATTACTCGTTTCTGATGCAATACTTCAAAATGCGCATAAAAACCGGGTGATGGAAACATAGCTAATGAAAACATGGTAAGTCTATACCTCACAGCCTCACTTTCATACCTGTCATGCGCTGCTCTGAATAAGGTCTATGGCTTCCAAAAAAACTATTCTGAGATGCGTAAGAGGACGACAACAACATTGCTAGATGTAATACACATAAAATAGTCTTTTTTTTTTTTTTCATAATATAAACCAATATCTGCTTCAGCACATCTTTAACTAAGGTGAAAAACACTGTTGTCTGTATGTCACAATCCTCAAAGCCTAGCCAGTATTTATTCTAACTTCGAATTGCCATTGATTATTATTAATAAACAATAAATATGCATCATTATGGCATTATGAGGAAAAACATTGTCTTTTAGACCACAAATATATCAATAATAAAGTAAACAAAGCTGAATCAAAATGGGAATCAGACTCAAAATAGCTACAGGAAGTCTTTATTCCCACTTCCATTTACATCTAAAAACTGTGATGATCTGTCTGCTTACCAGTGAACAGATATTAGTGCTCAAGACTGAACATGTTACGTAATGGCTTTGTGCAATGTTTAGCCTGCAAAACAAGCTTACTAGTTAACCCCTATCATGCCAACATCTCAATAGATTTAAGAAATCTCCTGTATTTTAGTTCTCTTATTATTTTTTTTTTCAAGATCAGCTTTAATTTATAGTTGCGTACCTCAGATTGGTAATGATTTCTGTTTGTCTCCTCCATATGTACTTTGTTTGCAGTAAGAAGAAGCGCTGTGTGATCTACGGGAAATGGACGGAGTGCATGTGGAGCGTCGACCCACAGGTGTACGAGGCCCATCGGAAACTCGAGAAGAAAGGAACGACAGACACTAAAAAACAACAGAAACAGGTGTGAAAGATATTAGCAAGGCTTACAGTTGACCACTCATGCTGCTTTAACCCCTGATCGCTGTCTTATCTTTTATCATATCCTATCTTTTTAAAACGGAAGCAGCTCTTCTCTCTGTGTTCATGTCAAGGTAACAGACAGGTAGACTAGTGTCATTAGGAGGTAGACGTGTATAATTATGTGAGGAGCCGTATCTGTAGTGTTTCATGCACATGTAGACAATAATGGAGTGTTGTTTTAGGGTAACTGTTTGCATGGGTGTGTTTGTTTAAACACGTGCTAATGTATGTACAGAAGAACTGTGTAGGTGTAGAGAAGAGCAGGTGTGTTAAAATACTCATCATGCCTCAGACCTTTGCCTCTGTTCAGGTTTTTGTCTGTTCATTTTGCTTATTTAAACATGTGTCCCATTACATGACGACACACCTAGTTTACGGCTATATTTGACAGACATCTTTTATCTTTTTTTCTTTTGAATGGGTGTATACAGTGTGGCTTAAAGGGTTAGTTCACCCAAAAATAAAAATTGTCACGATCAGCCTCATCTCGTTCCAAACTTGTATGACTTTCTCTTCTCTGTGGAACACAAAAGAAAATATTTTGAGAAATGTACTGTATGTTTGTTTTTGTTTTTTTGTGGTTGCTTTGTCCACACAATGGAAGTCACTGTTCACCAACACTCTTTGGTTAACAACATTCTTCACACTATCTTCTTTTGTTTTCTGAAGAAGAAAGTAAGTCATACAGGTTTGGAAAAAGGTCAGTAAATGACAAAACTATGCCTTTAAGTGTTTAAAGACAACAACATGTGAAACCAAGTGACATTTATTTGGAAGAAAGAAAGCTTCCTTTTCAAGCCAAACATTTCACAAAAATAACTCTTATTTTAAATGGTAAAACAATAGATATACTGGAGATGCAACTTGGTTTGATATCTTGTCTAATGCAATGAAATTCATACATTAAGTCTGACTAAATAGTTTTGGGGTCCATTGTATGTTTATGCTTTTCCTGTCTGTGGTAAATTAGTGTGAAAAATTAAAGGTTATTAGGGAAGGTTATTGTTTTGTCTCTGGGAATAAAATATGCGCTTGCACCTACAGGAGGAGCCAGAGGCTGTCAACGAGGATGCCGATGAAATGCCTGATGTGCAGGAGACTGTGGCAGTGATTCCTGGTAGCACATTATTATGGCGAATATCATCTAGGCCGCCTCATTCAGCAGAGGTACACGCTGTGATCTCACACACACTGTTATGCTCATGTACAGTGACCAGGGGCCATTTCAATAAGGAGGTCCAACCAACTCTGAGTTGGCTTACTCTGAGATGGGGAACTCTGTTCAAAACAGCTGAATTGCGTTATTTCAGTCAACCCTGAGTAGGTTGTTTCTGAGTTAAGCACATGCACCACGACTATGAAAAGCCATGATCAATGGAGCTCCGATATTACAATTCACCATGGCAACAACACCCGTCAAAAAGACGTCTGCATACTTCCGAGTCAATACAAGTTTAATTCTTATCACTGTTATAAAATCAGAGGTGACAACTGACAGAACGGTAAGTTATTGAACTAAAATTCATTTTCATGGCATCCCACGGGCAGAAAAAAAGCCTAAATTATCTGCCAATGGGGTAAGAAATACGGCAGCAGCTATTTACACTAAGTGGGAATAGCCTACTGTCTTAGTGATAGATGCTATTTACAGTAAGTGCAAGTAGCTGTAGATGTTATTTACACTTATAGTGAAAATAGTGATATATTCTATTTACACCATGTAAAAGTAGCAGTTCTTTGCAATACGTGTAAATAGTAATTAGATGCTATTTATACTTTATACTGGCAGATACATACTATTTGCAGCTCTGTATTGTGGTACATTAACAGGATGCAATAATAACAGAGTGTAAATGATTATATTTATTAAAATTATAAATACTTTTATCATTTACTTTTACTTTTAGAACATTTTCTTTATTTTTATTGAAAATAAATGCCTTTCTGGTGTGATATGTGATGGGAAAAGGGATAAGAGTGAGCTCGGCAAAGGTCGGACTTGAACCCGGATCAATCGCGTCACAAGCTAGTTCTACACGCCTTACGCGTTACTGCATACACCACTGAAGCCATCGAATCACGTGCGTAGTTTTTAACCTTGTGTGACATTGGTGGGCAGAGTTAGTGTGAATTTGCGCTTAGTAATAGACACTCTGAATAATCTTGTTTTCTGTTTGCATTAAAGGGTTAGTTCACTTTGAAATGAAAATTAGCCCAAGCATAATCGCAGAAATATTAATAAATATCCAGACGCACCTGAGCTTTATAATGGCAGTGATAGGGATCAATGAGTATAAACTGAAGAAAGTGCTTCCTTCCACATCCATCCATCATAAACATACTCCACACGGCTCTGGGGGTTAATAAAGTCTTTCTGAAGTGAAGCGATGCGTTTGTGTATGAAAAATATCCATATTTAACAAGTTATGAAGTAAAATATCTAGCTTTTGCATGAGCTGCCTTCCGTATTCAACGTACACAGAAAGTGTAAAACTCTCACAGTTCACAAAGCTTACGCTACGTCCTACGCCTTCCCTGTTCAACTTACGGGGCGCTAGTTTACACTTTCTTCGTAACTTCAATATGGAAGGCGGTCTGGCGGAAGCTACATATTTGACTTTATAACTTGTTTAAATATGGATTTTTTATTTATTTTTTTTTATTTTTTTTTTTACACAAATGCATCACTTCACTTCAGAAAGACTTTATTAACCCCCGGAGCCGTGTGGAGTACATTTATGATGGATGGATGTGGATGGATTCTTCAGCTCATACTCATTGATCCCTATCACTGCCATTATGAAGCTCGGATGCGTCAGGATATTTATTAATATTTCTGCGATTATGTTCATCAGAAAGAAGAAAGTCATATACACCTAGGATGGCTTGAGGGTGAGTAAAGCTTGGGCTAGTTTTCATTTCAAAGTGAACTAATCCTTTAAGATTATTTTTATTTTCCACACTGGCAGATAATTTTACTTAAAGGGTTAGTTCACCCAAAAATGAAAATTTTGTCATTTATTACTCACCCTCATGCCGTTTTACACCCGTATGACCTTCGTTAATCTTCGGAACGCAAATTGAGATATTTTTGTTTAAATCCGATGGCTCCGTGAGGCCTAAATAGGGAGCAATGACATTTCCTTTCTCAAGATCCATTAATCCACTAAAAACATATTTAAATCAGTTTATATGAGTACAGTGGTTCAATATTAATATTATAAAACGACGAGAATATTTTTGGTGCGCCAAAAAAAACAAAATAACGAATTATATAGTGATGACCGATTTCAAAACACTGCTTCAGGAAGCTTCGGAGCATAATGAATCAGCGTGTCGAATCCGCAGTTCGGAGCGCCAAAGTCACGTGATTTCAGCAGTTTGGCGGTTTGACACGCGATCCGAATCATGATTCGACACGCTGATTCATTACGCTCCGAATCTTCCTGAAGCAGTGTTTTGAAATCGGCCATCACTAAATAAGTCGTTATTTTTTATTTATTTTTTTTGGCGCAGCAAAAATATTCTCGTCGCTTTATAATATTAATATTGAACCACTGTATTCACATGAACTGATTTAAATATGTTTTTAGTACCTTTATGGATCTTGAGAGAGGAAATGTCATTGCTCCCTATGTAGGCCTCACAGAGCCATCGGATTTAAACAAAAATATCTTAATTTGTGTTCCGAAGATCAACGAAGGTCTTACGGGTGCAAAACGGCACGAGGGTGAGTAATTAATGACAGAATTTTTATTTTTGAGTGAATTAACCCTTGAAGTAAAATGCACTTAATCTAGATTCTCCCCAGGAAACAAGACTAAATATCTTATATCATTTTCTTATATAGAAAATGCATCTTGATTTAAGAATTTTTAGATATTTGACTTGAAATAAGACAAAAATACTCAGTAAGAAAAGCATTTTTGCAGTGTGAATGAATGAAGTATTTAAACATCACTTTAGCTTTAAAAAGGGGGAGGAGACCGAAAGAAACTCTGGGTTTACCGAAGAAAACTGCTCCTGACCAGGTTAGATTCACAGAGCAAATTACCTCTCTTTCAGAAACGGGCTTGACTTACCCTGTAATCTCGTGTTTGATATACCTCCCATTCTGAAACGGAAAACCCAGAGTTTCCCTCATTTCAGGGTTAACATGCTCAGTTTTTATTTAACCTCCTTTCTGAAACGGGCCCCTGAAGGCACACACACATCAACACGTGAAAAAAAAAAACAGTGTTACAACAATTGATGATTTTTTTAAAAGGTGAACTACATTACTGTTCTAAAGTTTGGGGTCTATACGATTTTTTTAATGTTCTTTATTTGATCAAAATACAGTAAAAACAGTAATATTGTAAAATATTATTACAATTATTAAAAATGTAATTTATTCCTGTGATCAAAGCTGAATTTTCAGCATCATTACTCCAGTTTTCAGTGTCACATGATCCTTCAGAAATCATTCTAATATGCTGATTTGATGCTCGAGAAACATTTCTGATTATTATAAATGTTGAAAACAGTTGTGTTGCTTTGTGGAAACGTGATACCTTCTTTCAGGGTTCTTTGATGAACAGAAAGTTAAAAACAGCATTTATTTAAAATGTAACTCTTTTGTAACATTATAAATGTCTTACTGTCACTTTTGATTAATGTTTCCTTGCTGAATTAAAGAAGTAATTTCTTTTAAAAAACAAAACAAACTGACCCCAAATTTTCAAACTGTAGTATAGTCCCATTTTAATGGTGGTTTACTTGATTTGTATTTACTCTGTTCACTTCTAGATGTATAACTTCACTAATTTCGCCTTGGCGCTGAATGAGTTGGAGCCTGGCATGGAAGGACTGCTGGCACCAACAGACTGCCGCCTACGGCCTGATATCAGAGCCATGGAGAATGGCAACATGGGTAATGAAGTCATTTTTTTTTTTTTTTTTTTTCTCCAAAACACAAAACAGCCCTACAGCGCCCCCTGCTGTTCAAAGACCAAAATAAAGCTTTTATGTGTTTGTGCAGATGAAGCCAGCAGAGAAAAGGAGAGACTGGAAGAGAAACAGAGGGCAGCTCGTAAAGAGCGGGCCAAAGATGGTGAAGAGTGGTCCACGAGGTTAGTACCACTGGTTTTTATATATATGTGTGTGTGTGTGTGTGTGTGTGTGATTTATACGTGACATATTTTAACCTCTCTGACTGTTTTAGGTGGTTTCAATCAGGCGCAAACCCGTACACAGGATCACAGGACTGGCTGTACACTGGCGGCTACTTTGATAGGAAATACACGGACTGCCCTGATATCTACTGATGAGGAGGTGCAAGTTCAAAGGGCAGAGGTTTCCTTCCTCACAATGCACCATATTGTACCCAGCCGAAAACAATAGCGCTTATGCTTACGTTAATATTGTGCAGCCACCATCTTCAGCACTTACGTTTATGATCGTGCTTATTGAACTGCCCTTTGGAAGCATCTTCTCTCACATCCCATCAACCCTGTAGGTTTTATCAATGGAGGAGAGCGTCGAAACAGCAGTAGGAGAACTTTTGAACGTTCAAGCCTCTCATCAGAGCTCCAGCTAGTTCACCGTCAGCGACGCTGGAGCTCAGTGTAGATGTAGTTATATCACATGAGGTCACCAATAAAATGTGACTGAGTTGCTTTGGCCGTTTTCCATGTACAGTAGCCGTTTAACATATGAAAACTAATTTCAGATGTTTCGAGTTGGGCTAGCACTGAGCCACCTAAGACCTCTGATCCAGCTGTATGTAGAGCATGAAGGTCAAGCATTAATTAAAAATTACGACAGTTATAATGTTTAGTGAATGATGATGATGAATGTTAATAATGAACTCCGTTTGGGTGCGTGTGCTTGTGCTAATGTAAAAAGCCATTGATTTTGTTTTAATTGGTACAATATTTTCGTTTCCAGATTAAACTTTACGCAAAATATCCTCATCATGCGTTCATTATGGTGAAGCGTTTTAAAGATATCCTCAAAAACTATTTTTCTTTCTTTTTTTTCTTTTTTTTTTCACTTTGTTGTTCCTGCAGAGACTCATGGGATGTAAAATAGGCTGATTGTACTGACTTTAATGTTTAATAAGTTAAAACAAGCTCTGTTGACATTGTAAATGCACATTTTCATATTCCACAGTTTTTATAAGGTATCGTTGTCACACTAAATTGTTCCTCAAGCACTATCCATTGAATTTGTTTTATGAAAAGTAGGGTGTCATGGGTTGTTTTATCCATCAGCATTTGCATGTTATCGCAGCTCTCAAACATGGACATGTACACTGTGCATTTGAGAAACGGACTAAATCTATGCAACCCATCAAACTGCTCAAACATCCCATAATATTTCAGTCTTGATGAACGTATGGAATGGCAGCTTATGTAAGTGTAAATATAACAAGCATCTCATTTGAGAGGATATTTCCTGTCTATAGATGCCATGAAATATATTTTACGATCTAATCATATTCTCATTCAGACTGCAAAAGCGATTCCTTTCATTTGATCTGAAGTCAGATGAGCGGGTTTGAAGCACAGTGATGCAACAGTTGCTGCTCTTCTCAAGTACATAAACGCATTTTCTTTCCCACAGTGCCTGACTTTGAATACATCTGCAAGTCTGCTTAACTTTGAGCTGTTTGTTTCCCACTAGAGGGGGTTTTAAGATTTATGTTTTGATTTTCTAACCACATGTCCCCTAGTCTAAGTACTAAACATCAACAGGAATGTCAAAATGTAGTAGTCACCATTTGTTAGATACACACGTGACATTCAGTACACTACTTGTTTTGCATCCGTTATTGTTATCTGTTCCTTCATTAAATGTACATTTGATCTTCTTTTGAAAACTAGCGTCATGAAACTAATATTCCACTATTAAACTATAGATTTTATTTTTATGCAGCTTTGTGTGCGTTCATTGTGTAAGTGGAATGACTAAGCGTTCCTCTTCACTGTATGTTGTATTTTCAATGTACGGATGTCTGTATGTTCTGAGATGTTGCACATAGATTTCTAGCAATCGTAAGAACATAGCTCTTATTTTGTGCAATGATTTATTTTTATAGTATTTAATTGTTTGTTAAAAGGTGTCAAAAGGTATTTTACTGTGAGATGAGGTTTATACTTCATTTTTGAACAGTTTGCTTTAGAAATAAAGGGTATGTCATTATGGTGAGAACAAATTCTACTAACTGAAATTTTAGTTTGAACATGTTGATTCTTTTGGAATAAAAACATGACATTGATAAAAACCTCTCTGTTTCATTCCTTTGAATACTGCCTGGGTATTACTATAGTGCTGTGAAAAAGTTTTTGTTGTTTCAATTATTCTATATTTTGCTAGGGCAGGATTTTCAAGTTTGGCACAGGTGTTGTGCCGAATTTCGCCCCCCTGCCAGATTATTACCCCTCGAATCTGATTGGTTGACCAACGTTCTTTAAGGTCTGCAATTATTTTCAGGGAAACGCATAGCTAAAGTAGTTCTAGGTAGGTCTTGACCGCATTGTAGTTCCATATAGCTGCGTTAATAACCATATCAACGGTATTATTCTGTTATCAAGGCTCAAGCCTCCGTTGCTAGTTCTGAAATGACGTTTTGGAATTAGCAACGGAGGCTTGGGATGAGATGCGTAAGAAATTAGTCCTCACACACAAGAGTGTTTTAAGGACAAAACCCTGACAAATGTCTTGAAATACAACATCGGAACAGTGTCTTGATGTGTGGTAGCCATAGTATAAGCGGAATAATTGACTCTGGGCCGTTGAATTCTTAGAAAATAATGCTTCGCGTCGTGGCCGCATTACCACCTCGGGCAATGGCGCCTGCAGCCGTACGGCTTTACGCACTGTGCGTACCATGAGAGGGCGCTAATTAATGCCGTTTTTATTTTTTACATAGCCTAATTTTTAAATTGATTATTAAAATCTATCTGCGTACACTCATGACATATTAAGAAAGCAAGAGAGAATGAGAATAAATAAAGGTGTACGTTTGTGTGTTGTAAAGTCAAATGTACCTGGCCTGCATGGGTGGGCGTGGGGGATATAGGTGAAAAGAAATCTGATTGGCTAGTTTAGTTTCATCGTTTTTTCCACACATGAAAAATGAAGTTAAAGAGTTAATGTTTAAAAACAGGCTCAAAATGAGTAAACTCTCTCTAAAACAGCTAAATTCGATTGAAATATTTGCAAAAAGGCTTAAAACCATTGAGTAGGGATGAAGAAATAAAGCCTCTTAAACCTTTGAAGCTTTTCTCTAATGTTTCGGGAAAAGTTTCAAAGCATCAAGAGTGTCGAAAACAGTGCCATCTTGTGGGAGGTAAAATTTACAGCAGCCATAAACCTGAATGTGCAGTTCCGTTGTTTTATCCATTAAGCACAAATAAAAGCCTGACGACGCTAAATGTGTTCAGTTTTCCGATAATATAATTCACATATTAAAGTTTGGCAATAAATAAAATAGATCAACAAAAACAATAATTATAATAATACCTACTGAGTTGTTTGAGGCAAGTAAATTGTGCTGTTATTTTATTGTTTTATAGGCCTACTGTTTATATGACAGAACATATGATAATGTAATATAAGCTACAGGCTTATATATTTAAAATGTTTAGTAAATGGACTTGAACTTCCATATAGTAGCCTAGTGGTCTGGGTTCAAACATTCTGACACGCAAAGTGAAGCATTCAGGTGACTGGAAACAATGTGAGGCTTCCTTTTTCGTTAATCACCGCTCAGAGATAACATAAAAAACAAAACAAAAAAATTCAAGTGGGGAACAGGAAAGAGACAGTCGATCAGTCGATTTGTACAGCATTAAATCGTTCACACCAACGCAATGATTGATTTAATCGGTTCTGCTAGTTCTGTGCGAACCCTGAGATAAAATCCTGCAGGCGCCCTGACCTCGGGTGTGCATTATTTTCTAAGAATTCAGTTGCCCGTCGTCAATTATGCCTTACTTTAATGCAATAAGTTTATAAAAGGGGATAATATTACTGTTTCATTCTGCTTCCTAGACTGTCTAAAGTTGTAAAACAATAGATGAATTGGAGATATTTTATTCTACTGACAGTCAAAGTTTTTAATTCCTTCTTTTTTTAATTTTATTATTATATAGACTAATAAAATAAACAGCAACTAAATGAGATTTGAGTACAAATCAAACAAATTTGTAGAAAAATAATTTTTATTTTAATTACTACAATTATTTAGCCAAATAAGTTCGGTCTCTTGCTACACTTTCGGCTCCTTTCCACGATGATTTTTGTAACATTATTACTTCAAGAGAAAATGCTACAAACTGTATATTATTGATACATTTATATCGAATTGATTATTCTTATGATGAGTGTGCAAAGAAAGGGGCTCTGTCTGCTCTCAATGACACAGCATTTGCTGCATGTCAAGAATGACATGTTATTCAGCCAATCAAATGCCGCCTTACGTGCGAACGTGGCCAATAGCAACACGGCTAGCAGGATACAGGAAGTCGCTTGCCACTTTTCACTAGTCCATCTGCAACTCTTCAGCGAGCGTCCCCTCAAGACATATATCTGCTGCAGGAATCTACGAAAGCTTAAACTTATCCACCGGTATGATGAGCTTTTATTACAGTACGCTATTATCTGATCTGTAGCCGCGCGTTTCATTTAAATACGCATCAGAAACAAAATGCGCAGTCACTGTTGTTGAAATGGCAGCTAATGCTAATTGTGAGCACTGTTTCAGAAGTCAAATAATAAAAACATGGTTAGATCTTCAACCTGAGGTTGGCATTATGTTAATTATGGTACTATATTATATCTTAAGATAGCATGTGTGTGTATATTTGTACAAATACAAGCCATTTGATGTTTTTTTAAGCTAGCTGGAGTGCTAATAAATCTTGCTGAGTAACTGTGCTCACACCTTTAAGCTTCATGTTGTTTATGCTCACCGAAGTCTTTAATAAACCTTATTTATATGGATTCAGAAGTAGTTTGAAATGCTGTTGGTTTGTTTTACTTCTCTGTAATTGTTTATGTTGTCTGTCCATCAGTGAGGATGTCATCTGGAGCTCTGTTCCCCAGTCTGGTGTCCGGCTCCCGCAGCTCATCCAGTAAATATCTGGTTGAGTTCAGGGCTGGTAAAATGACCCTAAAGGGCAGCACGGTGACCCCGGACAAACGCAAGGGCTCCGTCTACATCCAGCAGACAGACGACTCGCTCATCCACTTCTGCTGGAAGGACAGGACCTCTGGAAATGTGGAGGATGTGAGGACTGTTTACTATTAGTGGTCGAGCGATGGTGTTTTATATCAATATCAAAGATTTGATTTTGTATTTCAGGATCTGATCATATTCCCGGATGACTGTGAGTTCAAGCGGGTCAATCAGTGCACTACAGGACGCGTGTATGTGCTGAAGTTCAAGGCCGGCTCTAAGAGGCTGTTCTTTTGGATGCAGGTGAGTCGTGGTCGACTGATATTTCACCATGGCTGATGTATTGGCCAATATTTGGTATTTTTATTAATCTACATGGACTTAAGTTTTTCTGTTTGTCTGAAGTGTTGGAAGCTTTCCTTCCTAGTGAAACAGCATCTCGAACAAGAAAAAATGTAGGGTGGGCCTTGAGAATTGATAGGATGGTTGTGGTTTGCTATTGGTGGATCTCATGTGAGTGACAGGTTGTCCCGCCCTCACGCCAGTAAACGCATCATTGGAGAAGAGATGTTGCAGCAATAGGATGGGAAGTTATTCTGATAAAAGATTACAGGCACATGAAGATGAAAAAATAGTGATGTGCACAGATAAATCATTTATAATGAATACTGCAATATTCCATAAAAAAAACAAAAACAAGAATCGTCAGTTTGGATTTATGATAACTTCAAGTTTTGTCTTAAATTATTAGAGAGAGCTGTTAAACAAAGAAAGCAAACTGCATATAAAAACTATTATAGCATTTGCTTTTCTATTAGAAATTAGGGATGAACAGATACCATTTTTTAAGGACCGAGTACGAGTACAGATACTTTTTTTTCTAGTACTCGCCGATACCGATGCCTATACATTCATTAATTTCTCTTAAATTTCTCTTAAAAATTTATTTATTTTTTTATTTTTTTTAATTTTTTTTTGATGTTGCAGTTTTCCAAGCACAACACAGTGACACGAATAAATGTAGGACAGCTTCTTTATTATTACTCTAATGAAAAAAGTAATATTATTTATGTGCTTGTCACAAACTTAAAGAACAAAAATTTCACAGTGTCCATTAACCTTCAAAGGGCATAATTACTAATATATATAATTGTTGTTATATAAAAAGAAATTTTCAAACAAATTACAAACAATACAACAAATACTATAGAGATACAAATTAAATAAACTTGTTTTTCAGATACAGTAGGTTTATTTACCATGTATACATTTATTTAACATATTTTGTTGTTTTATTAACATTAATGACAAATATAGGCTACGGTCCCTTTAAGATTGAATCCATGGACACTGACACACATCCGGTTTTCACCCAAATGTTTACGTCCACTTAAGCCATAACCGACTGTATTTACTCCACACGATGGACATTTTGACAACTATGTGTGCATTTGACCATTCAGGCGCGAGGAGAACTGATTGCGCTCGAGAGAGCGCTTCTGGTCTGTGTCATTCAGCGAGATTCCGCCTATCCCGCCTTCACTAATCGACAACGAATTGTGATTGAAAGCATGCAGTTAGCAATATGTGTGTTGTCATCATTCATTTTTAAGTATTTCCACACCTCTGAGGCTGACATTGTTTCTGCTGCTGCCGCCGGAGTCTCTGTGCACGGAAAACTCCGTCACGTGAGGTATCGGTCTTTGGTATCGGGGGTATTTTTACGAGTACAAGTACATGAGCTTGGTATCGGTCCATCCCTATTAGAAATAGTAATACTACTTTCTCATCTACTGTCAGCACTTAACAAATAAGCATTTATATCATTTAAAGTTTGTATCCAATAAATGTTTAATTTTATTAACCTTGCAAACGTGGTAAATCCAGCTGTGAGATCTTTGAAGTGTTCATTTGCAAAAACAGAGAACTCAGTTTTTGTTAATTCTCATAAATCATGTTTTTATTTTTATTTTATTGTGCATTCTAAGTAATATCAGTCAAACTGCTGTTGGGTTGTTTTGATTTAGTAATAATAACTCAGAAAAATACAGGTAATGCACACGCTCACACTCACAAATGCAAAAGGACAAGAATGGGTTCAGCGTGACGTGTGTGGTGTACAAATACTGTCGGTCCATGCAAATCAGATGCTGACAGGAGAGTTCAGCTGTCACTGGAGATTTGTGATTGACAAACTTTAAATTCTTGATTTCAAACTATGCTGCGCTATATCCAGTCATGTCGTATTCATGTCATGTGTGCTGAATGTAAAATTACAACTATATATTCTTTATTTGAAAAAATATGATTCCCAGTGTGCACAAACGTACCAGCTTACTGTTTTTTCAGTGTCTTTTTATTCATATTTTTTTACAATTTGTTTATAAGTGAAAAATACCACAATAGGATGACACAATCAAGGAGATTTTGATATCCGATCAGCTGTCAGTCACATTTGTTCTTGCTGTCCCATCTCTGTTGTTCAAAGGAGCCCAAAACAGATAAAGATGAGGAGTACTGTCGCAAAGTCAATGAGTACCTGAACAACCCGCCCATGCCAGGCGCTCTGGGCAGCGGAGGAGGCGGCGGCCATGAACTCTCTGCACTTGGTGGTGAGTGATAGAAGATGGAGAACACTCATCTCACTTTGGGCATGTCCCAATACTCACTTGCATTCTCAGTACTCACTACTTGATTCTCAATACTTTTTGATGTCTCTCTTATTTAAAGGTTTAGTTCACTTCAGAATGAAAATTTCCTGATAATTTACTCACCCCCATGTCATCCAAGATAGTTATGTCTTTCTTTCTTCAGTCGAAAAGAAATGAAGGTTTTTGAGGAAAACATTCCAGGATTTTTATCCATATAGTGGACTTCACTGGGGTTCAACGGGTTGAAGGTCCAAATTGTAGTTTCAGTGCAGCTTCAAAGGGCTTTACACAATCCCAGACGAGGAATAAGGGTCTTATCTAGAGAAACAATCGGCCATTTTCTAAAAATTATATACTTTTTAACCCCAAATGCTCGTCTTGCACTGCTCTGTCATGCGCCACACATTACGTAATCCCGTTGGAAAGGTCGCCTGACATGAATAATACAGCATTTTTAGTCGTTTTTGCAGATCCTTGTGAACTGGAATCGTTTTGACAATGTTGTCGTCTGTACGCAAAGGAAAAACATTTCTGTTTTTAGTACATCGTTGTCATGTAAAACTACCCTCAAGACTGTTCAAGCTTTGAAAAAGGCCAAAGCTCAGTGACATTATCGCACACTAAATCCACACTATCTCTAATACCGTATTCATCAGTGTGCAAGTTAAATTAATTAGGTATTACAAATAATTTGGTAGTAATTGTAAAGTGTTGACCATTTTATTGATGCAGAGATGAGTGTGTATTTTGTAAAATGTAATTAAAGTGCAAAGTATTGAAGATTAAAATGTGTAAATTAAGCTTTGTAAATATATGTTGTGCCCCATGGGTTAATCAAGTTATACGCACACTTGTAAGTAGACAAGTGGTCAAGTGCAAAGAGCGCAAGTGTAGGTACTGGGACAGGCTCTTTGTCAATAAGAGTACTAAGGGAATTTCCCTTTTTTTTTTTTTTAAATATCCTTTTCTTTAAGGAGAAGGTGGCTTGCAGAGCCTCCTGGGTAATATGAGCCACAACCAACTCATGCAGCTGATTGGACCAACAGGACTGGGTGGACTTGGTGAGTGAAATTTTTTTTTTTTTTTTTTAAAGCAAGATTCCATGTTCATGATTGTAAATAGCATTAGGATTGGGCCACATTGCAGACCATTCAATATGGAAGAATCTTGATTTTTCTTTGAAAGGTGCTCTAGCTGGTCCAGGTCTGGCCAGTTTGTTGGGCAGTGGAGGTCCTGCTACCAGCAGCTCAACCTCTAGGTATGTCTGGTGATTTCTCAATGCTTATTTTTGCTGCCGAGTGTTCTCACATCTAATGGCTTGTATCCCACATCCACAGCTCCCGCAGTCAATCGGCAGCAGCCACTCCCTCCTCTGGATCCACTGCACGCCTTAGCTCCACCCAGGCACCCACCACACCCGTAACCCCTGCTGCTACCTCCACCGGCTCGCCCACGGTGACCCCCACCACCCCTGCAGCCCAGACTCCCTCCATACCTGCAGGACCTCCCTCCAGCACACAGCCCATCCAGCTGAGTGACCTCCAGAGCATCCTGGCCACCATGAACGTGCCCGCCATGGCCGCAGAGGGACCGGGAGGTGAGAGACTGATGAAACTGATGTTCCATTCGATGTGATCTTCATCCTCTTTTTCTTTCCTCTAAAATCTTGCCCATTGCTCCCTCTGTAGTGGACCTGGCGAGTGTGTTGACCCCTGATGTCATGGCTCCTATTCTGGCTAACCCTGAAGTGCAGCAGAGACTGCTGCCGTACCTGCCGTCAGGAGAATCGCTCCCACAGAGCGCCGACGAGATCCAGAACACACTGACCTCTCCACAGTTCCAGCAGGTCAGTCATGCACATAATGCATTGAAATTAGGGGTGTCAAATTATAAAAATATTGATGATAACAGTGGTATTGATAACTACATGTATGATAATATTGTGAGTGATTAAACATAGGTGGAATTATAGCACCTTATTGCTATATGCTGCCTGTCATAAAATGGAAGAACGTTAAAGATGAATTATAAAACGGATAGTTCCAGTCCTTGATTGTGATTAGGCAAGCCGTGTTGGAAGCTGTTGTAAACATTGTAAAAACACACCTGTGACCATTTTGGTCTGCTAAACATTGCTGAAGAACTACGTTGCAATAAATCAGTGTTGCTCCAAAATTGAAATTGAATTATTTTTATTTAGCCCAAAAAATGAAAATAGTTTATTAATCAATTAAATGTATTTAATCAACACTTAACTTATATAGTTGTTTCTACTCCAATTCATTGTTGAAATATAAACATTTTAAACATTGGCTGTTAAAACTTGTTTTCATGACAGATTTATTTATTTTTTCTAGATAATTGTTGAGCTATTTTAAATTGAATAGGGGTGTGATGAAATCTTGTGCTATGAGATCTTTTGAGGTTAAAATGTGACAAGATTTCTCATCGAGGTGAAAAGCTGTGTCTCGATATTGTCATGACGGAGTGTGAGGGTGAAATTAGGATAGGATATGAAACCGCTACGTTTACATTACGCCTCCACTGTCGTCTTGATTTTTATAGAAATAAAAAAGATTTAATTCAGTTGGGTTACGGTCGCTTCAATTCCATCCAGCTCATCGAACACGAGCTGCAGAGTTGAATGCAGTGCAGCAGGAATTCACAGATCACGTGACGAGAGTTAGTGACAAGATGACTGGCAAGACCATGGTGGAGGATTCGTCGCACAACAGTGCCTAAGCGCCAGACAAATGTCTTATCTTGCAAATTGCACACTCAGCACCACCACTTCCTGTTCACAGAGTATGTGTGAAAGTAAAACATGAGCACGCATTCAAACACGGTTTAAATATCCTGCATTTTGAAAGCGCCTCCCCGATGCATGCAAATATCTCCTAATTTGAAAGCTAACTTAGGCTGAAAAATTTGGTCTCTATTTGCACTTTGAATATTGAGAGTACTTTGATTATGGTTGCGCTTATTGTTTGCATTTACTAACACTTAAGAGAAAACTGTTATTCATTTTTCTATTCTTTTTTGATCAATTTGTAGAAAGGAGTTCAGTTAGGAGGTCAAAAGTTGTAGAAGCTCATAAATCATGTACAGTAAGGTCTGAAGAGACTTGTATGAAATCATACAGGAGAGAAGCCAGTCAGTTGAGTTTGTGGAAAACCTTTTACAGTGCTTGAGTATTGTTGTCTTTTACTGCATATGATAATTCATACTCAGAAAGTAGAACTGAAATGACATCCATTACAAGACGATTAGTTAAAACAATTCAAATGTACCGGCAGACATTTTTTTTCTAGGATTTCTTAAAAATACTGTGTAAAAATCTCGTCTCGTTCTCGTGAGCTCTCGTCATACCCCTATAATTGAATGACTTTTCTGAGGTAAATGTTACGACATTGTTTGCAAACGGTTTTATTGACGCCTTTCCACGGTTGAAACACTGAGCGTTTACATGCGACATGATACATTTCAGTAAGCTGTGCTGTTTTATAACTTCTGATGTTCATGTTTATTTCATGCTATAACTAGTAGTAAAGCGGAAGAAATGGTCGTTCACGTTCTTAATTGAATTTTTCTTGTGCTTTTCCATATGTTCTGCTGTGATGTAAACATGCCGTTTGTCTGTCTGTGCAGGCGATGAGTATGTTCAGTAGTGCTCTGGCCTCTGGTCAGCTCGGCCCTCTCATGAACCAGTTTGGTCTGCCCTCCGAAGCAGTGGACGCAGCTAATAAAGGGGGTGAGTTGTGTAACATCCTTGAATCAACAATATTTTAATTAAAAATATATATATGGAAAAGTGCGTAATTAGCTTCGGTTTTCATCATTTTTTTTTTAACTATTTCATGTTAGCTACCCACAAGCACTCATTCGCTTTGTCCTGATGTTTAGATGTGGAGGCGTTTGCCAAGGCCATGGAGGGCAGCGATACCAAGACCGATGACGGTGATTCCAAAGACAAGAAAGATGACGACGAGGACATGAGCTTGGATTAGAACGACCTTCTGAACACAACAGTCTCTCTGAAGTGTTAGTCTCATGCTAGTCTGAGATGTTTGCCTGTAATCATTCATTGATTCATGTGTGTTTTGTATGTCCAAAGCTACACTATTAAACAATTGACTATGTAATGCCAGTTTATGCGTGCGTGAAGTTGATCGAAGACACAAGAAACTTAAAGCAAATGTTTATTGCCAATAAAAATACAGCTATTTTAGGGAATTTGACAATATCAAAAGTGACAAAAATAATATTTCTTGAGTTTTCAACTCCAGTGATTTTAGATAATACACAATAAGTCTGCTTGGGAATATCCACAGTAACTCGTCCTCCCTCCAGTGTTTTTATACAGCTAAATATTCCCTTAAATTCATTCAAAGGTGTTTGGTCAGGATTGTATCAGTAGTGAAATGTATTTAAACCTGGAACAAAATAAATCCAGTGCCAATCCCATCTCTTATTTTCCTCTGGTCCCGTCAGTTCTGAACATTATACTTTCAGTGGTGTCTTAACTTACAGTGCTTTTTCATAAAACTACATACACAGGTGTCATGAAAGTAAACTTAAATATCTGTTTAAGTTAAAGGCTAAGCAAACCCACCACCTGTTGATTTGATAGTGTCAGTGTACGTGGAGTATTTAGGGTTAATGCAGTTGTGGTCTATAAGGCAGGGCAGCCCTGAGTCCCCACAGATCCAGACACTGACAAGGGTTTTGACAGCATGACAGGCCTGTGGTTCAGTACGGCTTTCCTCACACATCCATGGAAAGAGAGGATGTTCGACGGGAGACCTGGCACGGCTATAGTATCTGCACACGAGAGGACAAAAGGCTTGCATTACATTGAGCGTCTAACCTCATTATTTCACATTTCGGTGCAAGATTCTGGTGGGGATTTCTTGATTTCAAAACTGCATGTTCTCTAAAAGCACTCGGGTGTCATACCTGGTACGCTGCCCAGATAAACAGTCTCTTTGCCCCCATTCGATCTGCTCAGTTTGGGACCCACTCCATGTTCGCTTGCTGCATCCACATGTAGCTGGATGACATTGCTCTTCTTCACAACTAAAATAGCATGTAATAAAGTGTAAAATTATATGGCAAACAAATTGCTCTTGAAGTATATGTATCCTGCTCGAATCGGGCTTTAAAGCGGATGACGAGAGCATTTTTATTTTGGGAAACTTTTCCAAAAAAAAAATTTCCTCATTCTGAGATGAAGAAATGTTCACCCAAAACTGAAAATGAGTACTTATACTTTTACTGGAGTAATATTTTATTAGGGTATCTACTTTTTGTGTAGGCCTACTTCATCCACCACTGGAAAAAATATGTCTAATCTTAAATTCAAAATGCCTTTGATTTTCAAACAAAATGAATACAAATAAATGTGATTTTTATAAATGTTTCAGAAAATAAAAAGACTTTATGCCTGAAGTGTTTGTAAGTATTCTCAGTTTCAGTTATATAGTGTATACATGTTTCTCCACTGACATATAGCCAGGTAAAATGCTTCTACATAGGCATAAAATAATCATAAACCCATTTTTACATCTAGATAAGCATACACCTATTTTCAAAATCAATTGTACAAAAGTTACATTTAAGTCTAAATGGTTCATTTTTGACCCGAGCATAACATATGTATTTTTTATTTAAAAACCACAAGGATTAAAGGGTTAGTTCACCCAAATGTCGTTCCACACCCGTAATGGGGCGTTCACACCAGACACGACTTGCGCGAATAAATCGCGCTATTCGCGCGTACGTAGTTGGACGCTTGAACATTTTGAGTTTACTCGCTTCATTCGCGCGTGAAATTCACTTCACAACAGACGCAAATTCTGCCAGGCGGATCCAGTCTCGTTGCGAAATGGCTGACATGGATTTTGTTGAGAGGGTAGCTGCGCTTTTATGCGCTATGGAAGGCTGAAATACGGCGAATAAGCTCAATTTGCCGGCTTTAGCTAGCTTGTAGTCTCAATATGTATATATATAGCTCAAATTGAGTAAAGAGCATTTTTTACAACTTACCAGATTATCCGATCTCCTCACTCACTCTCTTCCAAGCAAGATCCTTTTTATTCCTGTTTCTATAAAAATACAAAGATGTATCGTACAGCTCCGGGTATTCACATACAGCGACGATGATTTTGTCCTTCACTGTTGTTTCGGATTTCTGCCTCCGCTCGCTACGTCGTAATCACGTCACTACTAGAGCAAGCTCCTGATTGGTTAACGCGGCACGAATATTCGCCAAAGTTCAGATTTTTCAACTCGCGCGATTTGCCCGAAACGCTCAATTTGCGCCGCGTCATTCGCGCGAATCGCGCCGCAGGATGTCTATCGCGTCTTTGCATTGACTTAACATGTAAATCACTCGCGCTTAACGCTTCATAAATAGCGCTATTTGCGCGTAGTTGGACGCTTGAATATTCTGAGTTTACTCGCTTCATTCGTGCGTGAAATTCACTTCACAACAGTGGCGAATTCGCGTCATGAGAGGGGCTCTCCCTCTTCTTTAAATATGTCTCTCCTTTCTGCACACTTCCTCTGAATAAACACACCAACTCGTCAGCGGGAAAGTAGTTGTAAAATACATCAAATAAGCTCAATTTGCCGGCTTTAGCTAGCTTGTCTTAATATGTATACATACAGCTCAAATTGAGTAAAGAGCGTTTTTTACAACTTACCAGATTGTCCGATCTCCTCACTCACATTCTTCCAAGCAAGATCCTTTTTATTCCTGTTTCTATAAAAGTACGAAGATGTATCGTACAGTGACGATGATTTTGTCCTGTTTTGGATTTCTGCCTCCGCTCGCTACGTCGTAATCACATCACTACTAGAGCAAGCTCCTGATTGGTTAACACAAAGTTCAGATTTTTCAACTTGCGCGATTCGCCTGAAACGCTCAATTCGTGCCGCAGGATGTCTATTCGCGTCTTTGCATTGACTTAACATGTAAATCACTCGCGCTTAACGCTTCATTTGTGTCTGGTGTGAACGCACCATAAGACTTTCGTTCATCTTCAGAACACAAATTAAGATATTTTTGATGAAATCTGAGAGCTCTCAGTCCACGCAACTACCACCGTGATGCTTCAAAAAGTTCATAAAGAGATCGTAAAAATAATCCGGGACAATGAAACGTGCTGCCTAACACACAAGAATGAACCTCACTGGTTGTCGCACATCAAGAAATCATGCTTTAGCTTCTGTCTACCACAACTGATGTGAGTTTATGATTGTTTATATGTGAATAAAAGCCTAAATTAAATCTGTTCAACATAAAAAGCGATCGTGTTTCTTCAGAAAATTTAGACTCAAAATTCATATGGATTAGTTTTACAATCTCTTAATGAACTTAATAAATGTCAAAGCGTCAGTTGCGTAGCTGTCAATGAAGGGACAGAAATCGCTCAGATTTCATTAAAAATATCTTAATTTGTGTTTCGAAAATGAACGAAGGTCTTACGGATGTGGAACGACATGAGGGTGAGTAAAATTCCATTTTTGGGTGAACTAACCCTTTAAATGAAGTGTGATTGTTTTTCAAGGGTATGACTCACTTGTAAGAGTGTGCCATCCTCCGTCACAGAGTGACTCCTCTGGTGTGAGACTGACTGAAAACTCTCCACTGCCACTGTTCACCAACACAGTCACCTGCAGAGAACAAATGGACACTTCAAACTCTTGTACATGGACCCGTCCCAATGACCATCAGAGAGCACGACCAACCCTAAACGACTTGTTTGATATTCTCTGAACTCTCATATCATTAGCAACGGTTACATGGACACCGTTTGTTTAAAAAGGATTCCGAACATAGTGTTTACATATCGTTTAATAAAATGATCAGGTTGATGTGCGTATTTGTCTCAAGCTTCAAACCGGAATTGATCTTTTGACATACTGCATGAATATACAGAATTTCCCTCTGTTGACGCATACTAACCATCATGCTGCCATCACTTCTGTTCTTTGTTTTAAAAAGCAGGCTTAATATTTATCAATTCTGGGTCCTAATTAGGAGACGACGAGCACATGGAGCTTTGTGCCGTGCTGCTTATATTCATCAAGCAGTAAAAATGGCCCTTCCTGCACCCAAAACAAGGCTCTGTGGATGAGAGTCCGAAGCAAAGACTGCTGGGACGACATTGTCCTGCAGCACTTCACAGACAATGACATACGTCATTACACCATTTTTACGTCAGTGCACATGTAAATAACTTTAAAGTGTTTACTTGTCCAATAGAATGGAATAGAAAAGGTTTAAACCACCTCTTACAATTCTGTTCGATGTGGTTACATGTGACTTTTTTAATCCAACTGTACTACTTGTCCGATTACAATTGGATTATTAGGTCTATGTAAATGCGGCTTCAGTCAAAATGGGGTCCAATTTACCTGAACTGACTAAAGAAAACCTAAAAAAATAAAAGTGTGAATCTCATTTACTAAGTTTTGTCTGTGTATGTTTGAGTGCATGGCTGTGTCACCTGGCCCTGGTTCAGATAGAGACTCAGCTGTTGAGTTTTCTTGGCTCCAGTGTGCAGCAGGAGCCCAGAGTCTGAAACCAAACGGATCTCCAACTGGATCTCGAGGTCCCGACCCAACATCAGCGATTCGTCTAACATGCAGAGACGGAGAGGTGCGATAAATGAATTAAATCTGAAGTGTGTTTGATTGATTCATCAGGTGGACTGATGTGAAGTGAGAATGCTCACCGATGGTCAGATATCCGCCCTGACTGGAGAAGTAAACCCCGGGCTGGAGGGGCTGCTGGTAGCAGGGTGTCACCCCCACACTGTGAGTGGGGCTCTGTGGCGCCACCTCGTTCAGTTTCAGATCCCGCAAACAGCCAACGAAACCAGCCTGACAGGAAGAAACAGGAAGAAAGACAAGTCAACATCACAAAAGCAACTTGGTATGAATTTGCTCTCTGAGAACAATATAATCAGATAGGTACAATCTCTTTTCCTAAACCTAAAGAGTGCGTTAGTGCCGCCCATTTTTTCAGCGGTGCTGGGTCCAGAATTTTTTCAATTCATTTCTCCCATAGGATTTACAAACAAGTCTTTGTTAAAGTGCCATGAACCAAGGCAACCAGCTACAAAATGAATCACATTGCAAACTTTGATTTTAAGCAAAAAAAAGTCTGAAAATCGGACAAAAATATAAGGTACAAGACTGTGTACTTAACAGCTTTAGTGATGGAAAGATGGAAAAATATAAAACTACTCATTTAAAAATGTTGATTATATATCTAAAAACAATATATTTTAAGTTTATGGCCAAATACACAGTATCTCACAGAAGTGAGTACACCCCTCACATTTTTGTAAATATTTTATTATATCTTTTCATGTGATAACACTGAAGAAATGACACTTTGCTACAATGTAAAGTAGTGAGTGTACAGCTTGTATAACAGTGTAAATTTGCTGTCCCCTCAAAATAACTCAACACACAGCCATTAATGTCTAAACCGCTGGCCACAAAAGTGAGTACACCCCTAAGTGAAAATGTCCAAATTGGGCCCAATTAGTCATTTTCTCTCCCTGGTGTCATGTGACTCGTTAGTGTTACAAGGTCTCAAGTGTGAATGGGGAGCAGGTGTGAATGTGAGGGGTGTACTCACTTCTGTTAGATACTGCACATACATATTTAAGTATTTTGAGAGAGCAGGGAAACTGACTCAATTACATCATAAATATGCATATATATTCAAATATTTAAGCATTTTGAGAGTGTAGGGAAACTTGATTATGCCATTTGCGATGCTTCATGGGACTGGGCGGAGCTAATGAGATCTTTTGGCGATTTGCTTGTTTCGACTCTCTGATTGATGGAATTTTCTATACAGCATCATAGGTAATGTAGTTTTTCACCACAAATTCCGCTGTTAAACATGCTTATTTTAAAAACTAAGTTAAAATAATGTGGGCTGACGGCTTCAGCAGAAGCAAATACTATCGATGAACAACCTCGTAGCTCACAGTAAGGTTGTCTTTAATGGTTTATAAGTTATTGTTAAAAATAAATTTCCCTATGGAGAAAATGAATGAAATTTTAACTTCCAGAATCCGACTGTTGCACTCAATTGAGCTGCCCACCAAAACAGCTTTTTATGTTATCATGGGTGCGCTGAATCATGGGTGATCTGAAGGCTGTTCCAAAACATAGGCAGGATTATGCTTATGCTTCTACGATATCTTGTTTTCCCAGAAGACAAGGTAGCATTAAAAATATTCTTAACGGATATACTAAAATTCTTTGAAATGAGCTCAGTGGAAAGACATAGCGTACATAGCACAGTGTGACCTGTATTTTAAGTTAAAATAAATAATGGAAATAAAAATACTTCAATCTAATTAAAAAGAGACTATCTTATCCATCATTTGTGTGTGCAACTCTGCTGAAATCAATTTTGAGTCTCATTTGCTTTGCGATATTTGTGTGACCCGTTGAGCTTCTGTCTATGTAGAGCGTTTCAGTTCAGTCACTTCCATGACAGAAGATGCTGACTTTGCAGGCAGTAGACAACAAGGCAGTTCACCGGCTCTGAACAGAGCTATAGTGTCCGTAATACAGTGTTTACCATAGCTGCACTGTGGTCTGAGGGAAGTCCACCGATGTAGAGAGGAGCACCAAACTGACTCTTCCCTCCACCCGTCACCCTCTTGTTCTGGGAGTCAATGCCGTCCACTGTCAGAGAGGCCCTGTCACCCTCCACTTTCACAAACACCTGCATGATTGCATTGTCAGAATGAGAGATTTGGAAAAAAAGATTTATGTCTAAAAAACATGCCTCATCCACATACGAACCGTGTGCCACAGGCCGTCGTTGTATTTCTTTTTGCTGCGTATGCTAGTCTTCCTCTTTCCGCCATTGACCAGCAGCATCAGATGGCCATCAAACACGGAGAGCGTCATGGTTCTCTGGCCCTTCTCTCCTGCCGTGTGGAAAATCAGTCCACTTGAAGAGTTCACGCGCACACCGAGAGAGATGTGTGGCCTGCAAATTATTTTTAGTGTGTTTTTAATTAAAAACAGTACAGTACTTTAATATCAGCCATTTATCGGTTATCATTCATTCAGATTTATCATCTTAATATGGTTTAATACAGTTTTTTGAAACACTCACGCCTTGCTAAACGCTTGAGGCAGTGAATCAAATCTCAGGTGGCTATGTGAGGAGCCACTGAAATGGTGGGCGTCGACCTCCTGGACGGACACCTCACCCTGGCAGGACTTGAGCAACAATCCACTTCTCGAACTTCCATGAGGCTTATTTTCACAAACAGACATACAATAATATGATTATTTAATATTAATAATCATATAATAAAATAATATACAAAATAAATGTGAACAAAAATAAACTCTTTATGCATTCCTATTCAAATATGATTTCATACTAGCAAAATAATATAATACAATATATTCAAAATAAAAAAATGTTATTAAAATAAAGTGATTATTTCATTATTTAACATTAAGAAAACAATAATATTAATAAAATAAATTATGTTTTTATTAAAATAATATGATTCAATAATTAGCAAAATAATACAATGTTAAACAATATGATATTAAAAATAAACAAAATATATATGTGTTCTTATTAAAATAATAGGATAATTTTTACATATACAAAATAAAATAAAATATTCTTCAGTTTTTAAAACAGTACCTTTGGATTCTTTCGTCGTGGTGAATCCAGTATCTCCAGTGGGGCTGAAGCGGCGGGGCAAACAAATGTATATTTCTGTCCCTCTTGAGCTGATTTCAGATCTACAACCCTTGTTTCATCAGTTCTAAGAACACAATGCAGAAATTATAGCAGCAGATCAAACTGTAACTTTTCATACAGCTTGTACAATTTAATTTGATGATTCATTTCACATTGCCTCCATTAATCCACTCTTAACATGCTCTGCGTTGCTCACTCCCTGCATCACACACACCTCTTCATGAAGAAATTACTGAGGCAGCCGGTCAGGTTGGTGAGGCCTTTTGACTCAGGTGTGCCGCCCATGTAGGTAATTGCAGACTGCAGCGCCGGCCTGTTGGTGGCTACACTGCCAGTTTTAACTCCACTCTCAAGGACATCATCTATATAAACGCGCAACCTAAACAAAGACAGGATTGGTCTTAACCTCGTACACAATGTAACACAATGTAATTATATATCTATAAGAAACATAAAGTGGCATACCCATTTGTTTTGCGGTAAAATGCAACATAGTGACTGTTGTCATCGTTGTATGTCTTCTCAGACCTGACTCCATTTTTGCCAGTACTTACTACTACATTGCCACTGTCTAAGACCACCTGACACACATCATTCTGAAGGGAAAAAAACATTGTATGTTTTATATACTCAAAACATGACTTGATATGTGAAACTGTGATCAGTGTAATTTGTACCTGGCCTTGATGGTAAAACATGAGTCCATTTTGCTGATCTGTTCTGAAGCCGATGCCAGCATAGAAGTCGTCTGGAAGATCCTGTACATTCTCCATCTTTAAGCCTAGGTAACTTTCACCAGTGAAATGAGCCTCACGAGTAAACTGAAACAACAACACAAACACACATAAACACGTCTCAATACAGGAGAGGTCATATGCAGTGAAAACAGTAGGGTTGGGAATCATGAGGTCATCAGTTATAAAGTCAGAATTACGAGATATAAACTCACAATTGTGTGTTATAATGTCCAATTGTGAGAACTGCGAGTTTATATCTCACAATTCTGACTTTATAACTTGTAGTTGTGTTTATATCTCGCAATTCTGACTTTATATCTTGCAATTGTGTTTATATCTCAAAATTCTGACTTTATAACTTGCAATTCTGACTTTATAACTCGCAATTGTGTTTATATCTCGCAATTCTGACTTTATAACTCGCAATTGTGTTTATATCTCACAATTCTGACTTTATAACTTGTAGTTGTGTTTATATCTCGCAATTCTGACTTTATATCTTGCAATTGTGTTTATATCTCAAAATTCTGACTTTAGAACTTGCAATTCTGACTTTATAACTCGCAATTGTGTTTATATCTCGCAATTCTGACTTTATAACTCGCAATTGTGTTTATATCTCGCAATTCTGACTTTATAACTCGCAATTGTGTTTATATCTCGCAATTCTGACTTTATAACTTGCAATTGTGTTTATATCTCACAATTCTGACTTTATGACACAACTGTGAGTTTATATCTCACAATTGTTATAAACAAAGATATAAACTCACGATTGCATTATAAAGTCAGAATTGCGAGAAAAAAAAGTCAGAATTGCGAGATAAAAAGTCGCAATTACCTTGTTTATTTTTTTATTTAGTGGCGGAAACAAGCTTCCATACATTTGAATAATTTACAGAAGGTGAAGGTCTTTAACAGCCGGTAAGAAGTTCCCTAAAAATGTGCGAAATAAACTCTAAAAAAACTTCATATTGCCCAGATTTAGTTCGAAATTACATTATGCAAGTTTGTTTATATAGTCGCAATGTAACGGAAGTAGTGACAGATCATCATTGTAACCCCTAGTGAAAAAACCTATATCAGGTATATCAGGGCCTTAAGCCTTAACCATAGCAGCATTCGTTACTTCGTATCCCAGATTTCAGAGTTAACTGAGCGAATATGTTTCCTCATCGCAGAAGAACGTGGATATACCAGAACCGATCAGCAGAACTGAATGTGGATTCCCAACCCTAAAATGTATGATGAGGCACTCACCAGCAGGTCTTCTGGACATCCATGGCTGATCCCTACACTCTTCATGGTCTTAATTTGAACAAAGCTTCTCAAGGCCTTAATGGTCCTAAGGCAGCCCTTTATGGAGCCACGCTTAGGAAACATGCTCTTTAAACTGCAATGACATGTACAGATAGTTCATTACACAGCCTGTGTCCAATGGATCTAAATATGACTTCTCAATGGAAATATCTGCATTGTCACCTCTCGGGCATCTCGTCCTCTGGCACTCCACCCAGGAAGTATCTTCCTGTGAAGTTGAGCTCTTTACTGTGAAGCGTGTACATCTTCTGACGATCTAGTCTCACTAGCATTTCATTTTTCGAAAGTTGAAAGATAACATCCAACTGAAAACAAAAAAAACACAGAAAACATTCAAATGAACAAAACTTAAAGGTACAATCTTGACATTTTTTTCAGGAATAACTGGAATAAATAGAGGCTTTCACTCACAAATTTTGACTGAGCATTGCTGAGTTTCATTTTTGGGTCGGTTGTGTTGGACAACGTTCCCTCAACGTTATAGAAGACTTTCAGAAAGCCTCCATGCACCGCCACAGCCACGTACTTATCCTGAGAAGAGACAATCGATGGAGAAAAATGACATTAACATTGCACCTAAGATTCACAAAATCATACAAAAGTCAAAAAAGCTGTACGTGTCTCACCCCTCTTTGAAACGACAGCAGAATGCCATTTTGTGAGATGAGTTTGACATGCTGCTCAAACACACGGTCGTCCTTCAGAGTTTCGAACAAAACCTCAACATAGCCCGAACCATCAAAATACACTCCGTCAACTACCCATTCAGGTGTATTTGATGGCCTCGTCCTGTTTTAACACATGAAGCCAAGGAATGCACTCTCACAAAGAAGTTAACACAGATTATATCCTTCAATAAATAAATAAAACCCCTCTGACCGTGAACAAGGGACGTCATTTGTGGTGTTCATTTGGAAGGCTTGTTCAAAGTTATAGAGGCTGATTAGTTCTTGATTTAGACTTAGCAACTCCAGGCAGCCCTTGAAGAAGTTTGAAGATGTCGCATTTAGATCCACAGGAGGCTGTTTGAGAGGAAGAAGCAGAGAGATTGTGAGATTTTTCAGATAATTCTTGCTAGAGATGCACCAATATTAAAATTCTGGATGGCAAGGATATTTATTTTCATTTTATTGCAGATAAACAATGTCCAATTTTAAAATTCTATACTATTTTCTCTGGATAAATACAAAATGAAACACTAAACACTAAAATCATTCATCTTAAATGCTACAAGTGAATTTAGGCATCATAATATTATAATGTACATTGCGAATAATGGATATTAATTTTTAGATTTGCTAAAGATTTATTGACTGAGCCTGGTTTCTCCCAAGGTTTTTTTCTCCATTACTGTCAGCTGATGGGGTTTTGGTTCCTTGCCACTGTCACCTTGGATGACGACACTATTGTCTCCTGTAGAGATGCTTTAGCTGAATTATGCAATATTAACACTGTTATTTTCCTATCAAGGAAAACATCTTGGAACGCTGCTTGCTGAAAGGACCTTGTGAAGTAATTCCAGAAGGTGCTCCTTTGATTGGGTTTCAAAACATATATTTTTAGAAAAAAGATCCAAGGCACTTCTTCCAGTCCAAAAAAGTTAAAAAGCCTTTATTCACATCATGGCTCACACTAGAAACATTAACCCTCATGTGGTGTTCGGGTCGGAGTAGATTTTTTTTTTCCCCCGAAAATACTAGTTATTGTTATCACATTGGGGGGGGGGGTTCACCTTGTCACAATTGTGGTGTTCCTGGTCAAAAATGACCGGCTTACAAAAAATTGCTTATAAATCTCTCATTATGCTGATTATCAACAAATACTGGATTCAATCTGTTTGTCAACTTGTTTTCTTTCATTTAGGACTGGTTTTATATTTCTTTTTAGAACTGATCGATCGTAGGCCTTATTTATCTGAGCTTATGCACCTTAGTTTTTGAGAGAAAAAAGTGTTTTTTGTGGATAATTTTGTCAATTTTACTTTTGACCGGTAGCATATACAGTGCATCATTATAGGCTTGACAGGGAGTTCTAGGGTGTTTGCTTATTGGTTCAAGTCAAAAGTGGCCACTCCCAAGTCTCTGTTCTATTCTGCTCCATAGATAAGCGTTTAGCATTACTCACACTGAAAGTGTTGGGATAACCTCCGACATAAAACACAGTCTCCTCAGCTGGCAGGTTGAGCAGGCCATTTTCTTCTCTTGCCTCCAGGCTATGTTTAACTATATTTGTGCCATCTGGATCTATGGACATTGCTATCTGACCATACTGTAGAGTCCTGCACACACACAATACACAAATACAGTAGAAGTATAAAGTAAATAAAGCTAGAAAATAATATCAAAGAAGTCTAAGCCCAACAGATGTGTGTCGGTAATGACGGTGTGCAGGTTTCCCACCTCTCCAGGATGAGTTTGTTGAAGTGTTTACTGCTCACTTCTTGATCCATTAGCAGGTGTGCTGTATCTCCTCCCAAATTAAAGTACCAGCGCAGTTTTTTTCCTTCCAGCATCATTGCCATATAGTCCTTACTTGACTACAATACATATACAGCACAGACAAATGTGTTTATATTCACACATATTCAACTAATCATGTGTGACTTAAAACAGCTTTAAAATAATAATATAATAATACATGCAAAAGAGTGCAATTTGCACAACATATAAAAGGTACAAATCACTGTTAGGCTGAGGAAGTTGGCTTACGTTTTTGTTTCCAAGGTAGAAGACAAACTGGGGTTTGGTGGTTTCAGTTTGTCGTCGTCTACGTGCGTCACGTGGTAGCTTGACGTACAGTTGTAGTGATGAATAGGCTGCCAGGTCGGCCACGTTACTGGGCCTCCTCACTTGTACTCCTGAGTTACCATTAAACTGCATTGACACGGCCACCTGAAGGAAAGAAAGTCGAGTCATTGCCTGTAGCACCACTTTATGGAATACTGAAAATACTTTTGTATCTTGTAGAGCTGCACGATTAATCATTAAAAGATCAAGATCTCGATTCAAACACCCACTCGATCTTATTCCTTAATGACAACGATTCGGCTAGTATGTCTTTATTAAAGCTTTGACAAGTGCATCTCATACTCAGATCTGCCGCTGAGCCAGAGAGAGCAGTTGTCATGTGTAGGTATGAAACAGCTTCACAGTCTGAAACAGTCTACTCAACAACACAGTATCAATATTTCAGTGCTACAATAACTCAAATTATCACAAAAGTACTGGTATAAAAGTTTATATTTCGGATATAAACACTGATGTCTACGGTAACGATCAAAATAGAGTAAAATCACCTTTTGAAAGTAACTTGACACTGAAAATAAAGATCGATTATACCGTTACACCAGTAGGTGGCGACAAGTGACTGTTCAAAAATGTATTTGCCATTGAATCGTTCATTCAAGAGATTTGTTCAAAAACAATGATTCATCCAGTAATGAAACAAGTAAAGTCTCTAATTCCGAGAGCACGTGAAGGCAGCAAAAGGTCTTTAGCATCCTTGTTAGCTCGCCCGATTCCTATGCCGGAGATGAACGAAATAAAAAACGAAATAAGTTACGTAAACAATAAAAAGCTCCTTGTGGTTTCTCGGTTTGATAGATTTGAGCAACCATAAACGACGCAAAACATAGGAATTTTGAGTTTATGATAGGATTCCTATATAGAAAAATCACTCCCTGCCCTCCAGCCGCATTTTGCGTGCAGCAATGACGTCATGTGCAAACAACCTATTGCGATTCTCAATTTATTCAGAATCGTGCAGCAAAATTGAGACTTTTGAAAAGCTGTACCTTGTTGGCAGCGTTGCGAGCCTTCTCAATGAGCTGGCGGATCCTCTGGATGCTGTCGGAGATGTTGGACGGCTGAAATGAGGTGTTCTGCAGACGATTCAACTTCTTTATCAGCTGAGGAAGAGTGTCACTCAGTGCCACCACTGCAGGAACATGGAAACACATTGGACTGTACGTGAAAGGCAGGTCAAGATCACACATGCTCACTCACGAGCGCTCACTCACACACACCTGACGTGTTAGCGTCATCGAGGGCTTTGTTGATATCGTCGCTGGTGGTGTTGGAGTCTCCGTACTGCTTCTGCCATTCCTCCAGCTGCTTTTGAATCGGAGCCAGCGCATCGCTAACATTAGTCACCGTGTTGTTAGCCTTCTCCACTGCACTTTTAGCTGCTGTGATGTTGTTCGCTATGTCTTCTGCAACACATTTCAATGACAATGTTTAGGTCATGGTTTTGATTCAATAAAGCTAAACTTGCAGTCTCTCGACAGACTCAAATATATACATTAGCGTTCAAAAGTTTGTGGTCAATACGATTTTCTTTTTAAAGAATTAATGCTATTATTCAGCAAGGAGGCATTAAATTGATCAAAAGTGATAGTAAAAAGACATTTATAACAGAATCCTGAAAAAAATGTATCACTTTTCCACTAAAATATGAAGCAGCACAACTTTTTTCAACATTGATAATAATAAGAAATATTTTTTAAACATCAAATCATCATATTAGAATGATTTCTGAAGGATCATGTGACACTGAAGACTGGAGTAATGATGCTGAAAATTCAGCTTTACCATCACAGGAATAAATTACATTTTAAAATATATTTATATAGTATATATTTTATATAGTATATATTTAAAATATATTTATATAGTATATATTCAAATAGAAATTAGTTATTTTAAATTATAATACTATTTCACAATATTACTGTTTTTATTGTATTTTTGGTCAAATAAATGCAGCCTTGGTGAGCATAAGAGACTTCTTTCAAAAACATGAAAACATTTTACTGACCACAACATTATGAATGGTAGTCTATTTATTTAGCTTGTTAATTGCTAGGTCACAATGGACCTTGGAAGACCTCTGACCTCGGCTGACTTTGAGGCCATCCTGAATGTTCTTTAGGTCTTGGAGCATCTTCTCTTTCTTCTTTTCAGCATCCTGCAAACGTTTCTGTATGGAGTCCAAGCGTGGCTTTAAACCTGACAAAGATATAGTAGAGGCCAACATTAGACAAGAGGTTCACAACAACAAAAATGTACCTTGAGAAAAGTTTGCAAAGTGGCGGTTAAATCCAGATCCAGAGAGGAGTTTGATGTTCTTACTTTGACTTCTGTTATTCAGTTTCTCTGCTTCCTTCACAAGTTCAGTACTCTGATTCTTCAGTTCAGCAGCTTGTAGGGAAAGGTCTTTGTCCTTTATGCTCTAGATCATATAAAAAAATGAATAAACTGTTAGTGTATGTATTCATGTTTAAAGATTAATGAAGACACATTAATAAAGGAGCATTGATGTGCGTGAAGCGTGTGTGGTTGACTGTACCTCCAGAGCCTCAGTAGAAGCTTCATTGGCTTTCTTAGCAGCAGCCTCAGCTTCCAGGATACTGTTTATAATGTTAGTGTACGCGCGAGATGCGTTCAGAGCACGCTGTATGAAGCCATCTTGATTGGTGCCAGATATCAGACTGCAAATCAACAAACACATGGCCACAGGGCAATGTTAAAACACATTCAACATATTAGAAGAGGTCACATTAGTATGTGCACAATATATGTCCAAGCAGACATATCGACAAATACCAAAGACTTTAGATATAGAAAGATGGTGCACTCATATTACTATCAATGAGAGAAAGTGCAACGCGCAATATGGTGGAATAAGTCCCGCCATCAAAGAAATAGAGCCAATCTCCAAATGGTAAAGTTAGAAGCTCCGGTTGCTATAGAAACAGACAGTGTTCAGAGACACGCTTAGGACTGGTCCAGCCTAAAAAGTGCAGTTTTGGTCATGATTTGAGCGTTTAGAAAAAACAAAATTTATGAGACAGTTGTTGTCAGATTTCATTGGTGAAAATGATATTTAATCATATGCTTGGTGAACAGCTTTGGAGAATTTGATGTTTCCCCATTCAAAGAGAAAAGGGACTGTACTTGCAGACTAAAATAGCCATTTCAAAGATGGCCGCCTAGCGAAATGATTTGTCTTAAAGGGACTTTGCTAATACTCAGGCATTTTGAGATTATTTGACTGTTTCTCTTGGTTTCCTCAGGTCTGTCTCAAAATGTACCTGTCAACTGATGATGAATGCTTTCTTATTTCAATTTTGTTATTGAGTAGCACTGTGCTAAAATTTTAGTCAATGCACTGCATAATTTTATTTCAGTTTATGTCCTTTAATGCATTTTTTTTTCCTTTTTATTTTTTTTAATTAATCATGGCCATTTTTATGTTACTTTAATTATTTTAAAATTGTCTTTACTGTCTTCTTTGTTTTAATGTCTGTGTAAAGCGCTTTTTAAATGATGAATGTGTATGAAATGTGTTCTATAAATAAACTTGCTTTGTGTAAAATGTGTAAAAAATTACTTAAAATATTGTGTAAAATAACTGTTCACTTCAGCAACTTTGTGGATGTATCCTTTGCTACAATTTAATTATATAACAGGCATTACATTGGCCATCAGACTAGTATCTAGACACTAACCTCAGAATTGTCCATTAAGAGGACGTTTACACGACAAGAAATGGAAAACTTTTTATGAGTTTTGGCTGTTAATTTACATGACATTATCATTTTGGGGGCCTTTGGGGGAACTTTTGAAAATGGGTTTCAAAGTGCAAGTTTTTGAAAATGATAATGTTATCATCTCCATGTAAACTACAAAGATGCCAATTTGTGAAAATGGTGATGTCATGCGCATGCATATTAGCCCTCCAAAGGGCACTACGGAGTGAAAACAATCATGGCCGCCATATTGAAGGGTCGTTCCAAACCGAAGAGCTCAAAACCTTTGGAATGAAGGATTTCGAAGGGTACAACTGCTGGACAACTTCGGGCCCCCATGATCCTTTGCACAGGGAAGTTGTTTGACGTCACAGAATGGGTACAGGAGGCTCGGAGTTCGATTTTACCTATAAATGTATGTATAGTATTTTTCTATACTACTGTAATATTTATACGAGTTAGACTTTATGGTCAAAATGACATTGTAGCTACTTCAACAAAAATACTTTACAGCTACCTTTATCAGTTCATTCAAATGTTTCAAATACATTGACACAATATACCTTATATTGAACGTAAAAGACCGGCAGTAGCTTATAATGTTACTACAGTAAATGAATGCGTATTAATACAAAGAGTACACCAGGGGAAAAAAGATGAGGGCGCCTCCTTGATTGTCTCGTTAAGATGACGCAGAAGTGCGTTCCAAAAAAAAGTATATATATACTCTGGAGGGTAAACCCTTTCAAGGGATTAGGGCCTTTCCGCATGGAACGCAGGGTCAGTCTATAGGTTAGTAGTGTTTCTTTACAAAGCGACATCGCCAACTACTGGCCTGGCATGAACAATACTGCAGTTTTCAGTCATTTTCGCAGGATTGTTTTCACAATGTTGTCTTCTGTACGCAATAAACGCAAAGGAAAAACTTTCAATTTTTAGTACATCGTTGCTGTGTAAACGTACCCTAAAAACCCCATATAAGTTGACCACTACAATAAAGACACACACCTGGAAAGATTCTTGGCGAGCTGGTCCAGCATTTCAGCGTGTTTCTCTGCAGCCTCCACCAGGGGAATTTTATTGGCGGAGGGAGCGTACTTTTGCACCTTCTCAGCTAAGGGCTGTCTCGCTCCATCCAACTGAGCGGCCAGACGCTCATAATCCTGATAACATGAACATCCAGAGACATCATGCATGTGCTCAGGGAGGTTCATTTATGGTAAATACAGAAATGTTATGATTCTCTGTACCTCTTTGGCGTCCTGGAGCATGGAGAGCAGGTCGTTGACCTGGGCCACACCATCCTCTGCCATCTTCAGCTGGTCCTCCACCTCCTCTGCTTCTCATGAAGTTTATTTATTATTTTCTAGAAAAACAATAATGTGCTTTTGAATGGAACTGCAGATGAATCTCTACGCAGATGAATGAATGATGTGTGGCCAATTCAACTCAAACTGTGTCAGTGTGTTTGAATGATTACCTGGAGCTCCTCCATGCGTTTCTGGTTAACATTGTTGGCTTCTACGGTGTTTGCGGTGTGGTTGACGGCCTCATTCAGGGCGTCTCTCAGGTCCATCAGCTGCTGATTGAACTGGTTCAGTTTGTTTTTGACATTCTCTGCCACAGCCTCATTATTTAACGTCCGGTTTGTAATCTCATTTTTCACACGATCTACCACTACAGAGAGACAACAACTATGTAAAAACATGTAGCACACTTATAAATGTGGATACAAAAGTTTCAGCTTTTTATTTTTTAAAAATAAAAATGTTCATTTTTCAGTAACACTTTATTTGAAGCCTTTATGTATAATGCATTGTAAAAGTATTCATAATGTACATAGTTATGCGTGATATTTTCTTCATAAATAATTGTAACCAAACTTAAAATGCATTATAATATTTGCAGATTCCTTGTTATCTGGCTGTTTGTGATGTGTTTGTAATGCATTATACTTTCTAAAGGTGTAACAGTGAATACATAACTATTATAATGCATTACAACTGTGATTACAATTATTCATGAGATGCATTACATGGTGCATTTCGAGGCATAATTAGTGCATTAAAACTGCTTTTATAATGCATTATACACTATATTGCCAAAAGTTTTGGGACGCCTGCAATTTAATGACATCCCATTCCTAATCCGTAGGGTTTAATATGGAGTTGGCCCACCCTTTGCAGATATAACAGCCTCAACTCTTCTGGGAAGGCTTTCCACAAAGTTTAGGAGTGTGTTTATCGGAATTTTTGACCATTCTTCTAGAAGCACATTTGTGAGGTCAGGCACTGATGTTGGGCGAGAAGGCCTGGCTCACAGTCTCCGCTCTAATTCATCCCAAAGGTGTTCTATTGGGTTGAGGTCAGGACTCTGTGCAGGCCAGCCAAGTTCCTCCACACCAAACTCGCTCATCCATGTCTTTATAGACCTTGCTTTGTGCACTGGTGCGCAGTCATGTTGGAACAGGAAGGGGCCATCCCCAAACTGTTCCCACAAAGTTGGGAGCATGAAATTGTCCAAAATGTCTTAGTATGCTGAAGCATTTAGAGTTCCTTTCACTGGAACTAAGGGGCCAAGCCCAACCCCTGAAAAACATCCCCACACCATAATCCCCCCTCCACCTAACTTTACAGTTGGCACAATGCAGTCAGGCAAGTACTGTTCTCCTGGCAATCGCCGAGCCCAGACTCGTCCATCGGATTGCCAGACAGAGAAGCGTGATTCGTCACTCCAGAGAACATGTCTCCACTGCTCTAGATTCCAGTGGTGGCGAGCTTTACACCACTGCATCCGATGCTTTGCATTGCACTTGGTGATGTAAGGCTTAGATGCAGCTGCTCGGCCATGGAAACCCATTCCATGAAGCTCTCTAAGCACTGTTCTTGAGCTAATCTGAAGTTGCTGTTGTTCCCAATTGCTTCCACTTTGTTATGATACCATTAACAGTTGACCATGGAATATTTAGTAGTGAGGAAATTTCACAAGTGGACTTATTGCACAGGTGGCAACCTATCACGGTACCACGCTTGAATTCACTGAGATCCTGAGAGTGACCCATTCTTTCACGAATGTTTGTAGAAGCAGTCTGCATGCCTAGGTGCTTGATTTTATACACATGTGGCCATGGAAGTGATTGGAACACCTGAATTCAATGATTTGGAGGGGTGTCCCAATACTTTTGGCAATAAAGTGTATATAAAGGCTTTAAGTAAAGTGTTACCCATTTTTCCAATGCAACATCAAGTACTTATAAAGGGTTATAAGCTTAGAAAAGGTTATAAAATGATCAGTTAAATGTTACACAATAAAATGAAAGTAGCTGAGGTTGGTAATTTCTTATACATCTTATAGATTTTTTATAGACTCAGCCTGTCCTGTCACTCACACTTGTTGGCTTGTTCCAGCTCCTTTTCTGCTAGTCTCATCTGGAAGTCAAAGCCCCTGAAGCGCATCTCTCTGAGCATGGACTGCACCTCTGCTATCTTTCTAGCCAGATCCTGCTCATCGGTCACATTGGTCCCATTCTGCTCAGTCCGGTTCAACTGCAGTATAATATCTGGGCAGATGCAGAAAAGTGTTAGTTTGTGATATTTAAGTATAAAGGGTAAATGTAATAAGGCTTTTTTTTCCCAAGTGTCTGTTCTACTTTGTCACACTCCCACCTTTCACTTCTCCCATGATGCCTTTGATGAATCCAAGCAGGTCTTGTGCTCTAGTGTGTGTGGAGTTAGTGTTGTCCTCTAAAGCATCTCCTTTCTTCTGTGTGACTGAGGCCTAATACACAGACACACAAAAACACTTAGTCAATATGGTCAAATGGTTTTATGGTCCCTTTTAGACATTGATGGTTTGAAAATAGAATAGGTTCATCTGATGGTATGTTCTCAAACCTTTTCCCCTAACTCTTTAATATCCAAGTCGATGACTTGCAGCTCTCCCTCCAGCACATCAGCACGGTTCCTGCTCTCGTCCAGAGTGCTGTTGTAGTTTCTTATGGCATTCTGTGGCATAAAATTATAGTTAGTTATCATTATAATACATACATAACTAATGTGGGCAAATCCTAAAACGTAAAAGTCTGAGAGAGTGTTGGTGTCTGAAAGAGAGAGACTCACAGCAATTTCCTCTATAGATGCATTGAGGCGGTTTAGTTGAGTCCAGGCGATTGAGCTGGCATTGAGGCTGGTCAGCTGATTGGCAACGGACTGATAAATCTCGTTTATCTTGTCCAGATCCTTCAGCAGCACCATCACACAGCTGTCACAGACTAAATACATAATGCAAAACAATCACTGATCAGTGAAATGAACTGCGAAGCAGTGTTTTGAAATCACCCATCTAGATTTTCCCATCCCCATCACTAGATATTGTTGAATAAAGTCGTTATTTAGTTTTTTTGGTGCACAAAAAGTATTCTCGTCGCTTCATAACATTAAGGTTGAACCACTGTAGTCACATGAACTTTTTTAAATATGTCTTTAGTACCTTTCTGGGCACTGAAAGTGTAAATTAACTTGCTGGGAATAGAGCCATCAGATTTTATAAAAATATTTTAATTTGTGTTCTGAAGATGTACGAAGGTCTTACGGGTGTGGAACGACATGAGGGTGAGTAATTAATGACGCAATTTTCATTTTTGGGTGAACTAACCCTTTATGGTATACCTTTAGAGTCTTTGTAGCGTGCTAAGAGACAACGTTACCTGGAAATCCAGCCCTGAACTGCAGCACAGCAGAGATATTTGTTTGAACTACACCCTCTACTCTACAGACGTGAATTTGCATTTCCTTCAGCCTGAGGTTTATTCATTTCACTTTTGGTATGAAAGGGCAGTGTGTAACGCAATATTGTAATGCATTACTTTTAAAAGTAACTTTCCCCAACACTGGTAATAAATGCCTTTACAGTGATTTTTGATCAATTTAATGCATCCTTGCTGAATAAAAGTATTAACTTCTTAAAAACAAATCTTACTGACCTCAACCTTTTGAACGGTATCGTAAAAAATGAGTGAGCAAATGAATGAATAAATAAGTGAGTGAATAAAGTGTGTTGTCCAGTGAAGCAGTACTCACCCTCACAGCGCAAATTTGCTCCATGATGCACTGGGACACTGTGTTGAGTAAGACATGTGTCACACTGCTTCCCTGTTAGACCTGTTGTGCAGTGGCACTCTCCTGTGCGAGGGTCACAGCGACCTCCCCTACACTCACACTCTACAGACCACACACACACACACACACACACACACCCCTCTCTCATTAAAACAACTGATAATGTGTAATATCTCCTCCTGTTTTGTGTATGTGTGCTTTAGACTCACTCTTGCAGCCATTAGGGCTGTAGCCCCAGTAACCCGGAGCACACTGGCGGCAGTTCGGTCCGTTGACCCCAGGCCGACAGGCACACGAGCCGTTAACAGGATCACACGGCTGAACCAATGCAGCTGCTGCATCACAATCACACTTACGGCAACCAGTGCAGGAATCAAAGCCAAATGCCCCATCCTAAACAACAACAAAAAACATTACTACCATCAACTACTGAGACAAAACAATAAATAAAGACAAACATGATATGCAGACATACCTCACAGCGGTCACAGTGGGATCCCACCACACCAGACTTACAGTGACACTGTCCGGTGTGAGGGTCACAATGTGCAGTGCCACAAGGAGAACAGTTGCATCCTGGGTAGTGCAGTTGGGCGGGAAAAACACAGTCATAAGAACACTGTAAACACCTTCCAGACGACAGATGTGCTTTAGAGTATATAAAAGTTGCCTTACGGGTGCAGTTCTTTGCCTTGATGGCATCACCGTAGAAACCAGGGGCGCAGATTTCACAGTGCGGCCCAGCGGAGTTGTGCATGCAGCTCTGACACACGCCCGTCAAAGGGTGGCAGTCGCTGAACAGCATGTTGGGGTCTGAGTTTCCACTGCAGTTGCACGGCTGGCATGTGCTGCCAATCACCATTGGATTTCCATAGTAACCGGGTGCACACCTGCATTATGTAGAAAATAAGTAATTTAGTGATTTTCATTTATGAATTTCTAATTGACTAATTAATTAATAATATATTATTTTTTAAATGTAAATTTTTTAAATTATTTTTATTGCATTTTTATTTTTATTTTAGGAGTGTCAAACAATTAAATTTTTTAATCTAATTGTTTACATGATGTGCTGTGATTAATTAATCTAATTAATCACAAATTAATCACATCAAATTTGGCTGAGAAATTACCCCAAAAGATCACTTAAAGTCATTATTGTGTTAAATTAGAAAAGTATCAAATAGGCATAACAAAAAGTAGCTTCAGAAAAAAAAAAAAATTTGATTGATAGAATTTATTACGCATAAACTAATTTTTTAACCATAATTAGAATTGCCATGTAGGCATATTTACAGACTGTTTATTGCAGCTCAGAGGTGGAATGAATGCATATAATACGATTTCATTTTTAGGTGAACTATTCCTTTAATTTTTATTATGGAAATATTCAATAATTTAAAAAAAAAAAAAAAGTGATACTCTAAATAAGAAACTTAGTAGGTGGCAGTTGAGTCATTGAGTCATTCATTAATTTGATTTATGAAAACAGCTGATTAATTCAGGAATTAAGTAAATGGCTCTCTTTATGAAGTGCATCAATCATTTTAATGTGCTATTTTTTCCATAACTAAATAATTACATTAGCATGTTAAATCACCAACCCTATTTTATTTATATTTATTATTATGAAAAATAAAAATATTATTAATTTATAATAAATTGTCAATGAATGAAAATAAAAGAAGTGAATGTTTCATAACTGTACCTCTCACACTTGGATCCAGCATAGCCAGGCATACACAGACACTGCATTTGATTGGGCCTCTCCACACAGCGAATGGCAAAACTGATAACAAGACCAAACAGACAACATCCTTTACTCTGAGAATGAGGCATGCTGGGATATCCAGCACTGAAATCAACTCTTATTGTTGGTTGAAGACAAAAAAAAGCAGGAAGAAACTGGCACAAGCAAATCAACAGCAGAAAAACTAAGAAAAATAGGTTTGAGAAGAACAGGAAATAATAAATAAGTTGCTGAAATGACGAAATAGAGCACTGACTTGTTTGAAGCCACTTGCAGCGGGCAGGGGCAGCTGGAGCAGGACACCGCCTGGCCATCAACCGTGTTGTTACCGTGAAAACCGCCCTGGCACTTCTCACAATGGTTTCCAGCAGTATTGTGGCGGCAGTTCTGTGTATAAAGAGTTAAACTTTCAGTAAATGCCTAATTGAACCTCTGAGTTTTCCATTCTTGGATTTACGAGTTTGTTTTCCATGACATTTTACATTTTACTATATCCATTGGAATGTGCAATAGCAATATATCGCCCATGTTGAAGTCTGTTATGTGATTTATATATGACTCACCACACATATCCCAGAGCCATCCAGACACTGATCAGAGTGACCGTTACAGTTGCAGGGGACGCACTTCCCGAGGAACAGCCCTTTAGTGTCTCTGTAGTAGCCTGGAGCACATTGCTGAGAGCAGAAGATGAAGAAATGAACATGTTAACAATATCAAAACTCAGTTTGAACAACTGCACAATATTCTCTTTTTAATAATTACTTGTATTGTGTTACTCTGTATTTCTGATGGGATGGGTAATAAAATGCCAGACTGACTATTCTGATGTGAATGTATGATATGTGAATTGCTATTGTGGAAACGTGGAAGTGAACCGCTATTGATGACGTACGATTCGACAAAACTGTGTGTTTGTGTCCGTCTCACTCGCTTTCCTAACAAGAGTGACTGATGCACTGCAAGCAGAGAGAATGTATTTCTTCGGCTTGCCTTCAGCAGAAACTGACACTTGCTGTACATTCGCAGCAGATAGACACAAGACTGTTGTGTGCCGGCACTGATGCAAACGCACCTCGGTTCAGACCCAAATAATATTATGTGAACTAGTGTTGTCAAAAATATAGTTATTTCGATATGTATTGAGACTGAAATATCTGAAACGGTTCCAATACTCCTTTTCTGCAGTATCGGTACACTGATATCAGCTACGCATTCTCGCTCTCTCCTCTCTCCGATCGGTGAATTTACAGTTTGACACACACCCACCTCCTATCACTCACTCGTCTCAATTGCTCCGGTTTTAGTAGTGCTTGTGTTGCGCAAAATTTTACTCATTCCCGCAGGTTTCGCACTCACACCAAAAGCACACGCACCACAATAGAAGTGGTGCACACTTAAAGCCGCATCTCAAACAGCTCACAAGTACCAAATTGAGATGTTTTTCGTGTCATTTCACTCTTAAACAGTCAAATACACAATAATATGTCAAAATGTCCGTCTTGGCTAGCATAAACACAGACAGTTTGGGAAAGTAAGTAGTTGAGAAAGATAGCATAAGCTCTTAAAGTGACATCAGCCTAATAAACCTGCTGCTGTCTGTCATTTTAATCAAAAAACAAAAAAGAAAATCACTCACTGCTCTTGTAACTGTAATTGTAAGCAATAATCTGCATTTAATTTTTACAATGAAAACTATCCAGTGTTATTTTTTTTAAAATTTAATTACCTTATTTAAATTCTGTAGTTTCTTACCTGAATACTACTGTTAGACCCACGTGAAAAACCTAAAGCAATATTTATTCTAATCTATTTACTTCTGCTATTGTTTGCAATTTGTTTATTTGTTCATTTTTTATTACTGACTGTTTACTTGTCTTTTTTTGTGTAAATTTAATTCAGTTTCAAATAAAGCCTCCATGTGCTGTGTGAAAGCTATTGCAGCAAAATTACTCAAATTATTAAAAAATGATAAGATAATAATAAAAAATATCTGTATGACAGTGTATATGGCAGTTTTTCCTGTGGTATCGAAAATGGTATCGAATATCGGTATTTTTCAAGGTATCGTATCGTATCGAAGTTAGAAACTCCAGTATTGTGACAACACTAATATGATCACAGGGGAAGGGAGGAGCAGTTGAACTCTGGTTCAGACCAGGCAATATTCACACAGATCCTCTAAAAGGCATTAAATTATAGAATAGATGTGATTGTATAAAATCTACGTGTTTGTTAAAGCACACTACCTGACAGGAGTCTCCTAGATAGTGTCCTGGGCACAGACAAATTTCAACATTGTTGGCGTGGCGTCCAGAGGGCTGGTTCTCTGCCACCTCCAGCACAGCAGCGTGCAGTGACACGGACAGGGCAGACTGAGAGTGCAGTGCTCTGATCTGCAGGGACTCCAGCGCCACCAACACCATCATCAACTCCTCGCGGGACACAGAGTTCCCAGTCTGAGCGTGCCTGAAACTCTCCTTTAAATGAGAAAGAGGAAAGTTGAGTTACAACAGCTGAGCGTACACAGCAAAATCCCCAGAGTTAAATCAACTCTGCTCAGAGAACATATGGTCCCTCTCTACATAGAATTAAAGTAACACTGAAGCAGAGTTAAAGTTAATGAGATAATATGCTGTTTGTGGAGTTGTTTAATCAGATCTTGAGAGATTTAACGTCTTTTATCTTCAGCTGATTTCATCTAAGGCTGTGGCTGGAAGTCCTTTGTAGTTATTGTGTTTTTCAGTGATTATGCTTGTTAACAGCAGGTGTTAATCACTAATGCTCAATCATAACTTAATCACTTAATCAACTCTGCTTCAGTGTTACTTTAACACTATATACAGAGGGACCGTATGTAATCTGAGCAGAGTTGATTTGACTCTTGGGATTTTGCTGTGTATAATTTGTGGAATTATTTTGTACACACACGTACAAACATTTCAGTTTGTTCATGTCTGCAGACCATATTCTTTTTTTGTAGTGTTTGTTACTCATTTCCTCACCTCCACCAGGTGGACGATCCCCTCATGAGGGTCTTCAGGAGAGGAATACTCTCTTTCCATGTACACCAGAGTCATCTGATTGCCCTGCAAACACACAAAGATTTTCAGTTAGGCTGAACTTCAAATTTATGTAAAGATTCTAAATAAACTTGACAGAATGAGATTCTATGCTTGTACCTTGAGTATAATGTCTGGCCGTATGGTCTCGACCATCAGAAAAGCATCACCTCGCATCGTTTGAGTATGCAAGCGGTAGCGCAGATAGCCGCCGTAGGACGACACCTACACATACACATGTGAAAGAGAACACAAAATCAGGTTAAAGAGGACGTATTATGATTTCTTACATTTTCAACTTTCTTTGTGTAAAAAGGTCTGCAAAATTACAAAGCACAAAGTCCACCCCAAAAAGAGTGTAAGATCAGTAAGCAGTTTCTGAACTCCCTGAAACACCTCCTTTGTAGTCTTGTTTTTTTTTCCATGAATGTAAATGTCACAATATTCCTCATTTAAAGAGGTCATGATTTGCATTTTTTTTTAAATTATTTTGTTTCCTGAGGTGCACTTATAATGTTAGTATGATTTTTACATTAAAAATTGTCATAATTTAGAAATAAAAGGCCATTTTCTACCCTGATTTTAGCCCTCTGATTTGAACGCTCTGTTTGAAGGGGCGTGTCTGCTATGAGACTTCAGTGTAAAAGCCCACTGCTGTGATTGGCTAACATCTTTGCATATGAAATAAGTATTACACATGGAACTCTATCGAAAACTTTTAATATGTTTTTACTATTACAGCTGTCGATATTAACTAATCGTGAAGAGTGTTGATTATAGCATTATATTTAGATCCACTCCCGTCACACAAAATTTTGCAGTGATGAGCAATGTAGCTGGTGACAGACATGTCTGTTGAGCGCATTAATGCAGTGATCTTGTCATTGCAACTTGATTTATGCACTCTCACGAATGCTTTCATCATAACTAACAGTGCAAACATGATGTAAATAAGAGATTCATTGTGCACTGTATACAGCTTCATTGATTATAACGGGAGTTTTAGCACGAGTCCAGAACTGATAAACTTGTGCTGTTTGATTGACAGCTCCATCGATTGTAAAGGGAGCGTTCTTTGATCGCTTTCTGTATATAATTTAATCAAAATTTAAATAACAGATTATTTTCATGCTACTAAGAGAAACAATGTGAAGTTGACCGTTTAGTCATTGGCTTGATTTACTGACACATAAACAGAAATAAACAATTTTAAAACAAAGAACATCTGACTGTACATTAATCATTACATATCAGAAATCACTGGTCACAGATCAGGTATTAGAATGAACACATTACTTCTACCATTACTGTCGGGTCCATATCTTACAGTAAAAGTCTGTGTGCAAAGTCTGCACCGAAACTGTGCATGATTTACCAAAGAATCCACATTGAAATTTCACATAGTTGAAAAGAAATAACCACTTTCCTAGCATTAGGATCCTTCGGAAGGTAATGTTATTTTTAGTCAAGTGATCCTGTATCTCTCTTCTCTCCTTCTCATCTCACTAACATACCAGTGGGCGGGGCCAAAGCCAAATATATGCGATGATGTAGAAGTAGGCGTTGATTTTCTTCTGTAGAGATGGTCTCTCATCGCACTATTACGTCATAATGTGACAAAATCCAAAATAAGTCATTTTCGGAGCTTGGTATCTATTGACTAGAACAGCATTTATTTGTGCATATATCAGCCATTTACTGTAATAGTTTTTCACTTAGTTTCGCTTTTGAAATACATTTTGTCAATGTGAAGTATGAAGTACTCACAAGATCTTCTTTGGAATGAATTACGCAGAAAGCGAGCACCACTCTTTCCCTTTGTAATCCCAGAAGCTGTGCAGCGCAAGCTCAATGATTTTGGCACACTTGTGAAAACTCACATTTTATTCAATGAATCTAACTAAAGTGTACAATAAATATTTAATTTTTGACGCTTTTTTTCACACAAAAGTGTGAAAACTGATGGTCGAATTGAATTTAACCAAGGAGGAACACTGAGGTTTGTCTTTATTTATTTATTTTTTATGCTGTCTTACGTTTGAATAACTAAATTAATATTATGCCTGACTATTTAAGTAACTATATTTTGATTATAAACTAAGTAATACATTATCGATGCTCAACACACCAGCAAGTGACATTTCACCGGAAGTTTTCCAGCTGGCTTATATTATTGCAGAAGTTCTAAAGAACGCTCCGTGCATATAGTCAATTAAAGCTGTTTTTGGACTAACAAGTAGTTTTGAGTTCTGAAACTTACAGGATGTTTTTATAGTACAATGACCTCTTGAGTGTCAAAAGATCAAGGAAAAAGTGAAGAGTTGAGATGCAAAAGCCGCTAAACTCCCCCTCCATCAAAAATGAGATAATGATGAATGCTCTCCGCACATAGTATACGTTCATCAAATACTTAAGCTTCAAATCCGGTAAATCCCAGCATCAGCCCATTCAGAAATACCGGTTCGCTGGCAGAAACCGCTAAACGCCACTTTCCTTTGTCAGAAAAAGCCTTTAAGTCCACAGAAGAACCAATAGAAAGATGCAAATCGAATCATATGATTTCGGTGTGCGTATAAGCTGGCTTTCAATTGCGGAGCTGCAAGATTTTATCATGTTTTATCCATCATTACAGTGGAAATGACGGGATTTCGCGAGTGGCAAAATAAAGGGGGTGAGGTCTGGTTGGGTTGTGTTAGTAGTGTGTTTAAACTCGTGGTTATGGTAAGGGGCGTGACATTTTCAAAATGTGCACAAAAAGCGGTTGACCAATCACAACACAATGGTCCAACCGACCAATCAGAGCACATTACGCTTTTCAGAAGAAGGAGCTTCATAGAGACAGGAACTGAACAGAGCGTTACTGACAGACTGGGAAGAGAGGAGCTGCAACAATGTCAAATATGTGAAAAATAATGTGTTTTTTGACATTCAAGCATGAAAACCTATTCTAGTAGACCCCAAAAACAAAATCAAGACTTTGAAAAAGGGCATAATATGGCCTCCTTAAGACAAGAATTCCTGAGTCAACAAAAGACTGCACTAAGCCTGCATTTAATCTCAAACTTGGCATCAACATTTAGCACCAGACCAAACAAGGAGTGCATGAGTTATCAGATTATATTGTTTGTCTGACCCTCATGTTTCCTGTAGCTTTAATGTGAGCTATCTGATGAAGATTCAGCTGTCTGTCTGGCCCCTTACTGTCTAACCCATAAGCTTGGTTGAAACATATGTCACAGCAGCTGCCATGACGTCACAATATAGGGATGAGAGCACCTTTAAAGTGTAGGTATAGAAGATCAGAGCACAGAATTGCATGACTGAATTTGTCCTGCTCTGAATATCACAAATTGTTGTGGACTCACTTTATCGCCGAGGTAAGTGCGCGGAGCGTGCCAGTGGAGGTCCTGAGAGACGTCAGGTACATCACTCAGATCGGCCTCCACCAGATCTTGATCGAGATGAGTGGACACAGGCACTTCCTGTCTGTCACTCCTCAAAAGGACCCAACCAGCCATGTCCATGATCTGTAGGAGTGGGAGAATCAAAGCAAAAATATAAAGTAAAGTTTTACACCACTCAGTAATTACATTGATTTTAATTTTCACAAACCTTGTGTGTAGCCAGTGACGACAACTCAACAGACAGATGGTTAAATATGATTACTATGACACTATACTGTGGCTGGAGATTAAACAGTAATGAACGGAAGTGTATATGTGCATGTATAAAGCTGACTGAATTAATTATTTGTTAAACAACAGCTCTTTATCTTTGGGACAGTACCTCACTCCTCCGTTTGTCAGAGCTGTGGCAAGCGGTCAGTGGCTCCAAAGCAGAAGCACTTGGTGCAGCCTTTAGCGTTAGTGGAGTCCAAATGGAACGTTCCCAGTTTGCACTGGTCACAGCGAGAGCCTTCCACATTTTCCTGAGAGTGACGACACATCATTGATTTAACAGAGATGTTTTAAGAGGAAACTGATATATAAATTCATTCACAAATAATATGAGAGGTGCAGAAGGAGAGGAAGAGCCACCTTGCATAAACAACGTCCGGTGAAGGAGTCACACACATCTATCTCAGTTCCTGCCTCATTGCAGTCACATGGTCTGCAGTTGGGGTAGCCATAGAAACCTGGGGCACATTTGTCACACTGACGGCCAACAATGTTGTTCTTGCACCTGTGGAGAGAGTAATGTGCTTTGGCATGGTGCAAATAGCATGAAGTATGTAGAGGTATGTGTTTTCAGTGCCAGCCGACACTCTAGGATGATGGGATGCCTGTAGTTCCTACTTATTGGTACGAAATGTGACAATGTCCTGTGGAATTCCACAGAACTAATTGCCAAACTTATTGTGAGCATGTGAAGACCCAAAATATGGGCATTATACTCAGTCCAGATAACAAGCTCTTGGCTTTGCCCTAATGGCAGCCACATACCAAGCCGACAGTCGGCCATCGGCCAATGTTGGGCCAACGGTGAGCATGTGTTGAGCTAGTTTTTGTGGTTTGTTCCACATGTAGACTTTAATCGGCGGGAGTTTGCGTCTGGCTGTCGTCATCAGCATGATTAATATTCAAAATAGTACGCAAGTCCTAGTTTCTGTTGATACCCGCTGATATAGACAGTTATTACTATACACGCAGGTGCAGAACACACATGCTTATTGACAATCGCCTGTAGTCTTTGTGGTGTGTTCAAGCACAGCTTTTTGTCGCCTCTAGTTCTTTGACGTAGGCTTGGTGTGTCATGGCCTTAAAACTTTCTTTCCAACTATACCTTAGCAAACTGCCATAGTTATTTTTAATTTATCCAGTTATAGTTAATGAACATGACCTCAATGGATGACGCATGAACAGTTATAATTTATGACATTCTCTCAAAGTGCAGGGATGACCGGTGAAATTCTTCAGCTCACAGTCACTTGAGCTTGAATCCTGCCTCCCTGTGGATTTTAAACACTGCCTAATGAGGAGACGGTGCGGCTAATACACTGAAATAAAATCTACTAAAAATAAATACCTCTGGAATTCCTGCACTTCCTTATATAGACAGTATTGTTATACCCAGAGACAGTGGTTAATAATATCAGTCCTTCAGGCAGCGCTTCACAGAAAAAAAGTTTGGCTCAGACATAAAAGGTCATTTGTAAACAATCCATTGACTCAATTCCAATCCAAATGACTCGACCTTAAACACCAGACACGTTTAGTCTCACAAATATCATGAACTTGTCCAGGGCATATTTCACCACGAAATCAAAAGAACAAAATAACAAATTACAATGGTCCTATTTTTCATTGGACCATTAATTCTATATATATATTTTTTTTATCTGTATTTTTATGTGAAAGTAAACTTTATACAGATGCTGCGGTAGCCGAAACTAAGCTTTAAATAAACATTGTATCTGTTATATTGTTATGCCAGTAGGTGGCGACCAGTGACTGTTAAAATGTAATTCATTCATAATTTCATTTTTTTTTTTCCCATGATGTATTCTTTAAATCAGCTACTGTCTTCTTTTACGCACTGCTCTTCTTGTATGCACTGCAGGCTAGGCTATATGCGTGCCAACTCGTTTCATTCATTCCATATATATATTATAAATATGCTTAACTGGCTGAAATCAGGGAAACTGTCAAATAGGACGTCTTATGATAAAGTTGTTAGTGACAAAGGAGGAGAGGGACCAAGAGAGAGTGAGGATTTGGAGGCAACAGAGACGGAGAGAATAGAGAAAGAAAATGAGCGGGAGTCAGAAGATGTGCCGGAGGAAACTTTCGTTTGTAACTTCGTTGCAATTTAATTCAATGTACTGTTGTTCTAATTTCCATAACCGTTGTGTTATGATGATGATGATGCTAGCTCCACGGTCATTTAATAGGCCTATTGCTGCAATGTTTCTTTTACGCGGCTGAAAATAACCGTGCTTTCTGTTACTGAGCCTGTGTCTGTCACTCGTCCTCTTAAAAGTGGAAGCTTGTGCGTAGCTTTGTTGCATTATATTGAAACTTTGTTGATGTTGTTATTGTCATGCGTGTTCTGGTTATTTGCGCATGATTAAACATGAGTCTTTATATGGCGATAAAACAAAGCTTTGTCAAAACCGACATTCCTCAGGCAGATTGAATTTCAAATCACATATTCATAAAACTTCAGATCCTTAAAAAAGGTCAACCTCGTGAGTATCATGGCCAAAACATGCAGTATATGTGTGTGTGCCCTGCTGTGCTGTACCTGCACTGGCCGTTGTTTGTGTCACAGCTGATATCCAGTGAAGTCACTCCAGGTCTGGAGCAGTTGCACATCTCACACCCCACCAGAGGATGGCAGCCAAACGTCTGGGGTTCACAGGTGACACATTCCGGCTGCAGAGTCCGTGGAGGACAGATGCACTCACCTGTGACAGGCTCGCACAGACGTGTACCGCAGTTACATGCTAGAGAGAAAACGAAAACAACATCATCCATCAATCCATCAATCAATCAATCAATCAATCCATCGTCCCACCATGCAGGCAGATGATACTCACGTCTGCAGTTTGGGAAGCCGTAGTATCCCGTGGCACACTGGGAACAGTCTCGGCCAATCACGTTGGGTTTGCACTTGCACTGTCCACCAAAGGTCTCGCAGGTGTCGCTCTCCGCACCCACCTCGTGACAGCCACAGGGCACAGCACCGTTATTAAAGAACGCAGACAGAGACACAGCAGAGCTACGGCAAAATGGAGAGGCTGTGGAAGGGCTGAGAAGAGAGATGGATGTTAGGATGGAGAGCACTCTAATAATGTTATAGCAGACTATGTGCATGAACGAGATATGTCCACACCATAATATTGGTCGATATCATTGATTTTTTTTAAATATATTGGCCAAAGAAACTGGGGGGTGGGGGGGTTTGCTTAGGTAGGACAGTTAGTTGACAGGAAGCGAATTGGGAGAGAGAGGGGAAGGGATCAGGAAAGGTCCAAGAGCCGGGACTCGAACCCAGGTCACCTGAAGCGCAACCGCACTACGCATCGATGCGCTGCCCACAAGGCTATTGGCGCAGACCATTTTTACATATTTAATTGTGTCATTTTCTCTGTTTTTTCAAATGAATTATTTAATTAATTATTAAAATTATTATAATATAATATAATAATAATATAATATATAATTTATAATAATATACTAACTAAAATAATCTTTAGCAAATCTCAATATATATATATATATATTTTTTTTTTTTTTTTCAGCCATTTTTGCAGTCATTTTTTTATTGGGATAAAGAGAGAGAGAGAGGAAGGGATCGGGAAAGGTCCACGAACCAGGACTCGAACCTGGGTTGCCCGAAGCGCAACCATGCTATGCGTCAACGCGCCGCCCACTAGGCTATTGGTCGACCATTTTTGCATATTTAAATGTGTCATTTTCTCTGTTTTTCCATTTAAATTATTTATCTAAATTTAAAAATTCTAAAAACACTAATATTTAAACAATACTGTTAAATATAATCTTTAGCATATGTTTTGATGCCTAAATTCACTTGTATCTGTTATTTTAGTATTTAGTATTACTATTTAGCATTTATTCATATTTTTTGTTTTTACTTTAATTTTATTTTAAGTTTTAGACATTTTGTTATGTGCTTTTGTCAGGTTTTTTTTGCTTTTTTTTTTTTAAATATTGCTCTCTATCTTTAATTTATTTTTATTTCAGTGTTAGTAATTTTAGTACTTAAACATATTTATTTCAGTTAGTTGCCAAGTAAACATTTTAATTTTCATTTACATTTTTTAAGTCTATTTCAGCTTTATTTCAATCACCAAAACCAATTTTTAGTAGTTTCAGTTTTAATTAACAACAGCAACACTGAAACATAATTGTTTTTCATGTTTATATTTTTCATCCATTTATAAAAATAGCATCTAATTTTAATATCCACCTTGGAATTACAAGGTTCTATCAGCCTTCTGAGCAGTTTTGAGATATTGAGCTTCAAAGTTCTTGCATTCCAAACTCCTTTGTAGATAGAACCTTTTTGTTTTCTAAAAAAGTCTTTAAAAAAAAAAATCACATAATGTAAATAAGTTGTCACAGAATAAGAATATGTGAATAACTCAATTTTGACAAAAATGTCAGATAGAACCTTATAATTCTAAGGTGACAATTTGACATTCATTCATTCATTTTTTCCTATTTTAGGCCACAACATGAAACTTTTATATCGGTGCATCCTTACACATTTCCAAATTTAGAAGGGTCATACTTGATATAAAAGCTGTTTTGTCCACAGTTGCTGATGAAGTCATAGGATTTGTCCAGAGGCTCCTCGGACAAAAAGCTGGAGCTGTAACTGCTCTCTGGCACCACCAGCACATAGTCCTAATACACAAACACAAGAGAAAAAGAAGTCTGATTATTATTGTCATTCTTGAACACAGAATTCAAATGACCTTTTAGAAAATGTCATACTGACACTCACCAGCCACAGTGTCTTCCTGTCTGGAACACGCAGGGTCAGGATGACCTCATGGTCCGTCACATCCAGGATAATCTGGTTCTCTGACATAACAACACTACGACAACCGTAACCATGGGGACAAAAGGATGCATTGACATGGCCTGGAAAACAAAGAGTGACCATTAACTAAAAATAATTTTTTAGTGCTAAACAAACTCAATAGTGAATCTGTGTGCATCTGTTTAATGCTCACCCTGCCATATGCGTCCTCCGTTGATGTAGACCTGGACATTGTAAGTTGGATGCAGGGGCTGATGGTAGTGCAGGATGAACACATAACGGCCCAGTGCATGTACACGTGTTGAATACACCACAGCATTCTGGGAAATCATGCAGACAAATGACCATTAGAAGACTTTTTATCAACATTCAAGCATCAGAAAGAGAAGACAGGAGGCACAGGATGGATAAATAGAGGTTCATTTAAAGCAATAAACAGTAGCAGATGTTGGACAGCAATATCAGTGTAATGGGCTTGATGTACCTGATTAGGGTTCAGAAGCACGTGTTCACTGTTATCAGCTGCAGTTGGCGGCCTAGAGGTCACGGGTCTGTCTGCATAAAGGGAGGGATCAGGGGCTGAAGACAGAATTGACTCCGGTGCAGAAGAAGCCTGACCCTCTTTTAGGACCAGAGACTGAGGAGGATTCTGGAAACGGGATGGGATGCAGGAGCCGCTGGACAACAGAGAATATAAAACATGAACCGTTATGGAGGAGGAACCCTATTGTCACAAATACCCAACAATCATGTAAATATCTTAAGAGTATTAGTACTTATAACTGTAATGCAGCATATTCATATGTCATAAAACTGGTATATGTCATATGTCTAAAATTGGCAGCATTTACTGAAAGGTCAGTGCTTGCAAGGCAGTGAAAGAATAATGTTTTAAAATAAAATCAAATCAAATCTACTGAACAAGTGTTTGAGTTAGGGGTGTAACGGATCGTAGTTGATCCGTGATCCGTTCAGACCAGGCCCCAAGGTTCAGCACGCATGTGATTTGCAGATTAATTAATTAAAAGTTTAACCATCATAGAGTGAAAGCTTATCATTTGCACATGTTTCTAAGTTTTGCCAGTTTAAACATTCAAGTGATTTTAAACCATTCGAGCACAATGAGACGCTAAAGAGAACTCAAATCGGTGTTTGTGCGCTGTTATCTGTGCTCACAGCCGCACACAGGGATCTGGGTTTCAGACAGCGTGCGAACACTGAATCGAGTTCTCTTTCGCATCTCCTTGTGCGTGAACACAAACACAAAATTATCTCAAAATATATACGTATTCTCATAAACGCAGTCAGTTGTGTCTTCAGGCGAGACACTATAGGCAAAAACAGTTTTTTCATGCACCTGTCAATCTTGAGATTTTGCACTTTTTGGATTTTCATGGTGTTTTTTTGTTTTAAAAAAAAACAACAACAAAAAAAAACAAGTAAGTGTAGAGAGTTGCACACCTAAATAAAATAAAAATCAAAATAAATTTATGTACAAAACAAGTGTTTTAGTGAAAGAGTTAGAAAAGTTGTGCACCAAAAAATTAACGATAAAATAAAAAATAAGAAATTTTTTTGAGTGTAATGCCACATGATACAACAATCAAAAATGTTGGGACTGAAGCTGTTCACGGTTCACAAGATGTATGTGTTAGTCACCTGTCTGGAGAGAAGAGACCATGTGTGCTGATGCAGTGAACTCTGGGCTTGAGGTACTCCATGGTGAACTGAGCACGAGGGACGAGGAACACTTTGTGCTGGAAGGGAAATCCAACAGACACTTGTAAATGGCATGATTACAGTGGACACAAATAGCTTTTATGGCGAATTCAAGCAGAAAAGCTCTCTCACAAGGAAGAAACTGCTTTTTCTGTCGGCAGCAATAAGCTGGATATCAGCCTCTGTGGACAGACTGAAGACCGCCACGCGCTTCATGTCATCTATAGACACCGCACGGCACAGGAAACTACACACGCATACACAGAGACACATACACAGAAATCCATCAGCAAGTGTTGAATAAAATACCAGAAAAAGACAATTAAATGGGATATGTCATCTCCTTTATTTTGGATGAATATGTAAAAATAGCTCATTAAAAATTGTTGAGGCAATGATGTTACATTAAACCAATAAATATGACTCATTACATATGCAAAGTGGCTAAAAGAGGTCATATAGAAGTCTTAAAGGTATGATATCAAAAACAGCATGTTTAATTCAATGTAAACTAAACATGTCTGTTTTGATTTAAAATAAAAAACTTGACTAGAAATGGACCTCAGGGTGAAAACCTAAAATGCTACAAAATTACAGAATATGACCCATTCAAGTTGAGTGTGAAAACCTGAAGCACAAAAGAGCAGGCTGAACAGAAAAGGCAGACCTGTATTTGCAGTGGAGCAGTGTGATTTGCTCTTGGTGAGTGGGTTCACCCGGTGAGTTGACAGACACAGTGAGAGATTGAGGGGCTTGATCTTCACTGGCGTACTCGACCACCAACACATACTCTCCAGGGACAGGAACACGACCACGCAGCTGAACGTTCATCTGAACACACAAATATGATTTTATTTATTTATATACTAACGCTCAACAGTTTGGATTTGGTATGATTTTTATGTTTATGACAGAAGTCTCTTCTGCTCACAAGGCTGCGTTTATTTGATCAAAAATACAGTAAACACAGTTTTATTGTGAAATATTATTGCAATTTATAATAACTGTTTTCTATTTAAATATATTTGAAAATGTAATTTATTCCTGTGTTGTCAAAGCTGTCTTTTCAGCATCATTACTCCAGTCTTCAGTGTCACATGATCCTCCAGAAATCATTCTAATATGATGACTTTATGCTTAAAGGGTTAGTTCACCCAAAAATGAATATGTCTTTAGTAGCTTTCTGGGCACTGAAAGTGTTCATTATCTTGCTGTCAATGCAGACCTCACTGAACCATTGGATTTCATCAAAAATATCTTAATTTGTGTTCCGAAGATGAATGAAGGTCTTACGGGTGTAGAATGACATGAGGGCGAGTAATAAATGACAGAATTTTCATTTTTGGGTGAACTAACCCTTTAAGAAACATTTCTTATTATTATCAATTTTAAAAACAGCTGTTTGAAATTGAAATAGTTTGTAACATTATAAATGTCTCTACTTTCAATTTTGATCAATTAATGTATCATTGCTGAATAAAAGTATTAACGTAAAAAAAGTCCAAAGTTTTGAACGGTAGTGTTGGTGAGAACTTACTTACACTGTCTAAATTTGACAACATTAGCTATGTTTCCATCCACCTACTTTTATGCGTATTTTGGGATATCACATAAAAATATGCTGGATGTAAAAGGCAAGATGCGCAAAAATTCTAAAAATGCGCATAAAAACGTATGCAATCAATTGAATCGGATACATTTTTTATCTGATAAGAAAACATGCGCATAAGCTATGACAGAAACACATTTACCGAATAAATTCCTTGATGCGCATCAAACAAGTCAACTGGGCCAACCAGTGGACAGATCTCGTTGCACAGCATCTGAAATGCCTGAGCAAAGTCTGTCATCAAAGTGGTTCAATTACCTCCCAGAACTGTCTTACATGACAGCGTTCCCAAAACCAAGATAGCATGGCCACGTTTTGTGTTTTGTCCGCGAGCTCTGAGGCGCAAGTCATTTATTATAGGCTATATGAAAATTATTATATAAAGTGGCTTTTGCAGCCTATATTCAATTTTTCTTAGTGATATTTAGCGGCAGTTTATCAGGAAGTGACAATTTTGTTCTCTTAGACTCACTGGATGGAAACGTTGCTTTATTCGCAAATGTTTTATATGGAATTCTAATTTTGCGCATAAGTTAAATTCGCAACTTTGGATGGAAACATAGCTTTTGTTTCAACCTATGTGCTTACATCATTGCCGCTGCAGATGGCCATGCTGGGATGGCGAGGGGTGATCTTTTCAGTCTGGCAGGGTCTGGGCAGGTGATTATCAGACCTGCAGCTGGCATCATTACTGGAGATGGTCGGGAACTCCTCCAGAGACAGATACATGTACTGCAGACAGCTGAACACACAAAAGACAAATTACTCCAGTCACATTGCACATTAACAGGTATACACATGACATATGTACACTGTACTACTGACTTCTGACTTGCGGCCTGTGTGTTGCTGTATAAACAGGGTTCAGTCACTTGAAGTTGCAGGATAGGAGCCTCATAATAGGCACTGGGCAAAAGCACCAGGTAGTCCTAAAGAAAGAAAGAGACTGCGTGTACAGAGTTTGTTCATAATAATGTAGAGAGCATATTTAAGAGGGGGTCCTACCAGCAGAATGCCCTCTGCCTCAATAATCACGGTCCAGGTTCCCGGGTTCAAGACAAATGGCTCCACAAAACTGTTCTGAGGCACGTTCACAAATGTGGGTTCTGAGCTGGGTGCAAAGACGATCTGTTTAGACTGCTCAGAGCCTGCAAAGAGAAGAATGGAGATCTGGTTTATGCAGTTGAAGCATTTGATGAATCAATAAAACATGACATGTCTCTAAATTTTGTTACGAAGTTACAATACCGGTCAAAAGTTTGGAAACATTACTATTTTTAATGTTTTTGAACGAAGTCTCTTATGCTCATTAAGGCTGCATTTATTTCATAATAAATACAGAAAAAACAATAATATTGTGAAATATTATTACAATTTAAAATGATGTTTTTCTATTTTAATATACTTTAAAATATAATTTATTTCTGTGATGCAAAGCTGAATTTTCAGCATCATTACTCCAGTCTTCAGTGTCACATGATCCTTCAGAAATCATTCTAATATGATGATTTGATACTCAGTTATTATCAATGTTGGAAACAGTTGTGTTGATCAATATTTTTTTGGAACCTGTGATACTTTTTCCAGGATTCATTGATGAATAAAAGGTTAAAAAGAACAGCATTTATTCAAAATATAAATCTTTTCTAACAATATAAATCTTTACTATCTCTTTTTTATCAATTTAACACATCCGTGCTGAATAAAAGTATTAATTTCTTTCAAAAAAAAAAGAAAGAAAAAAAATTACTGACCCCAAACTTTTGAACAGTAGTGTATATTGTTACAAAATATTTCTATTTTCAATAAATGCTGATATTTTTTAACTTTTTATTCATCAAAGAATCCTGAAAAAGTATCACAGGTTATAAAATAATATTAAGCAGCACAACTGTTTCCAACATTGATAATAAATCAGCATATTACAATGATTTCTGAAGGATCATGTGACACTTAAGACTGGAGTAATGATGCTGACAATTCAGCTTTGCATCACAGAAATAAATTATATTTTAAAGTATATTAAAATAGAAAACCATAATTTTAAATTGTAATAATATTTCACAATATTATTGTTTTTTCTGTATTTATTATGAAATAAATGCAGCCTTAATGAGCATAAGAGACATTAAAAATAGTAATGTTTCCAAACTTTTGACTGGTAGTGTACATATTTTTATTAATTATTAATATCAAGATATTAACTGTTGTACTAAAAGAATAGTTCATTTAAAATTGAAAAGCTGTCATCATTTACTCATGGAGACTTTCTTTCTTCTGTGAAACACAAAAGGAGAAGTTTAGCAGAATGTCCCAGCTGCTCTTTTCCATACAATAAAAGTAAAATGGTACAGATGAATACTAATAAACTCCAAAAATCAAAATTAAAACATTAAAAATGGTGTAAGGGTACATTTACACAACAACTACGCACTAAAAACAGACGTTTTTCCTTTGCGTTTTTCACGTACAGACGACAACGTTGTCAAAACGATCCCCTTTCACACAGATCTGTAAAAATGCTAAAAAATGCTAAATACTGCTGCCAGACCAGTAGTTGGCAATGTTACTTTGTAAAAAAAAACACTACGTGCCTATAGACTGAACACGTAATACGCATGTGCTAGACGTCGCCATTTTCACAAATTCACGTTTCTGTAGTTTACACGTTTTCAAAAACGTGCACTTTGAAACCCGTTATTAAAAGTTAGCATTTTCAGGCCCCCAAAACGCCATTGTCGCAATAACCTGTAATATAGGTTTTGGGCAGTCATCATTCTCAGTTAAAGAAATACAGTTATGGAATAATTTACCAATACAATACCAATATAAAAGACAAACAGAATTTTAAAAAAAAATTAAGAAAAAATGTAAACATTTTTTTTTTTTAAACTTAAAAATTAAATACAGCTATAAAACAGAATCAATTTTGTGACCATTAATAGATTATTTAGGGTTTATACAACTGGTTATTTGCTGAGTGTGTATTTAATATTTTGTGTATTTTAATATTTATATTGATTGTTTTTTGGTTGTTAGATTTCTTAGGTTCTCAGTAAAAGCCTAACCAGGGACACATGCAAATTAGCAAATTAGCTATTAACTAGAAGCATATAGAGAGACAGAGCTCAAAACTGAACAGCACTTAGTTATATAGTATTGTCCCTGTCAAAAATAAAATAAAATAGTCCACATGCCTCTAGCTCTACAAGTCTTCTGAAAATGTTAAGATAGCTGCATAAGCTTAATAGACAAAAAAGAAGGTTGTTTCAATAAGATTTTTTTTATGTGCAAGAACCAATGGCATTTGACATCACTGATGACCTGGCATGATGCTTCATATAGACAATTATTATAGTAATGTTACAATGCCTTTTTGTCATATTTAGAGTTTTCATTGTATGGAAAAGAGCAGCTCGGACATGCTGTTAAAACTCTCCTTTTGGGTTCAATAGAAGAAAGTTGTGCAGTTTTGCATGATTCTTTCTGAACATCATGAGTAAATGATTACAGAATCATTTTTGGGTGATCCTTAATACTTAGATAAAGCAGAGTAATTATTAATAATAATAATAATAATAATAATATAGTCAAAGGTTCAAACCTCAATTAACATAAAGAAAGCAATGACAGTTCAGAACTACGACTGGCACATTGAACCCTCAGACGTACCTCTTCTGCTGTTCTGAAAGGCTGTGATTTTACCGTTCGACACGGCCGACTGCGTGTTTACATATCTGAGGATGAAGTGCGTGAGATACACATCTGCTTCACGCACGTGCACCATCATTTTAACCGTATTCTGAGATAGAGGACAAGGAAGACCAGGAGAAGAGGAGAGAGAGGGAAAGAGGAGGGGAGGGTGTACAGCACATAAGGCCTGTGTTAAAGACCTGAATTGTGGCTTTCTGATCAAGCTGTGTGTGATCATGTGATAGGCCTAAGATGCAGGTTGCGCTGTGAGTGTGTCTTGAACATGGGGAGAAGAAGGAGGGTTTGTAAAGAGAGGATCAAGGAGGACAGGAAGTCACCAGCTCAGAGTGCAAAGAAGTGAGGAAGTTAGAAAGATAGAGAATTAAAACAGAGGGGTGCTCAAAGACTTACAATTCCCACAGAGGAAGTGTCTGCCATCCTCGATCACAGAGACCCGCCCCCTCACGTCCATGCCCCCGCGGTTCACATAGTGCAAGACCACGTGAAACAGGTCTGGAGAGCCAACCACCACCTCAACCAGAACCCGAGGCTGGAGAGCGAGAAAGAACGGCCCACAACAGAGAGACAATTGCAAAGCTGTTCCTTTAAACCACCACCAACCAGCACTACAGCCCAACACAGCAGCCAATGTATGCAAAGCAGCACCAATCAAAAGCCTTGATTAAAGCCCTCAGCCAAGTCACAGCACATTTCAATGACACATCACAGTCACATTTTGCACAGGGCACAAACGTCACACAAATTTACAAACATGCATGAACTTGAACATCTCATTCATCTTTACAAAATAATAATAACACTTTTTATTAAAGCTGCAGTCCGTAAGTTTTGCCTCTTTGTCGCCATCTCTGTTTGAAACCTGCAATTACAGTTACTTGTGGAATTATCATCTTTACGTGGGTTGTGTCTCAGCACGGCTCCTCAGCGCAGATGAATCTAATGTTTGCTGTCAGTCACCGCATCGGTGTGGATACTGTACTTCGGAATCACAGATTCTACATCTTGGAAGTATGACCAAAATAAGAATTTTCACCAGAAAATGTCTTAACAAGTAAGTAACATGTCTGCCACTTTTGCTCTGACCAACTGAGAAAAAAAGCATTACAATCGCGCTGCCAATGGTGATTAAATCTAACGATGTACTTGCTCGAAAATTGTTTCTGGATCATTTTTAACCAATCAACACGAACTCAGCACACCTGAGTAAACGATAGGTGCGTAGGAAAAAAAAAATCAAACAAAAAACTGTTGAATATAAACTTAAAATAGCAAACCCGCACACTATCAGTACATGCTAGATATAGAATTTTTTTATTATAAACAACAAATTTTATTTAGAATAATAAAATTCTATATCTAGCATGTACTGATAGTGTGCGGGTTTGCTATTTTAAGTGGATCATTTTTAACCAAAAAAAAGTTACAGACTGCAGCTTTAAATTAATTTTAAATTTAAAATAAGTAATATTTATTCACATTATATTTAATATTAAATTTTATTTATAATAATAAAATTCTATATCTAGCATGTACTGATAGTGTGCAGGTTTGCTATTTTAAGTGGATCATTTTTAACCAAAAAAAAGTTACAGACTGCAGCTTTAAATTAATTTTAAATTTAAAATAAGTAATATTTATTCACATTATATTTAATATTATCACAGTATCTAAGCATTCGTAACATATTTACTTCTGTAACGTGGCATACTTCCTAGTCAACAAGAAAAAAAATCTAGACTAGAATTTGATGTTGTACAAATTAAAATTGTCCATTGTACAAATTAAAAAGTTGTCTCATGACATTGGAGGGAATGGACTGAAATGAGTGGGCTTGGTGTCATCAGCAAAAAGAGGAAAGTTTTGATGATTACATTTAGATTACAAAGACATTTACAAATGTACTAAGAAAGTAAATAGAGTAAATTTTGATTTAATGTCGACTTTAAGTGCTTTACAAAAAAGTAAAATTACACAAATCGCTATAATACACAATATGTAATAATAATAGATTGTAGGGGTGTAACGGTACGCAAACATGACTGTTTGGTACGTACCTCGGTATTGAAGTCATGGTTCAGTATGTGTTTGGTACAGCAGGGGGAGAAAACTAAACATAAAATTGCTTCTTTTTTATTAAACAGTGCTTTATTAAACAAATTGTGTCTTTCTCTTTAAATAAATTCAATTATAATTAACATTTTCTTAAGGATAAAAAAACATGTCCAACATGCTGTGGACAATGACTTGCCTGAGGTAAATATAATGCTACTTAAGGTATTATTCTCAAGCTGTTTTACTGATGTCTTTTCGTGTTTGAAACATTGGTTGAGAGATTACACGTAAAATTTCTTTGCATAGATTGTCTGTTCTTGTTCTTCTGCACTTTTTCCTGTTGTGCGCCCCCTTCTGGATTGGAGTGTGACTGACTGTATTCGTCGTCTGACTGTATGCACTGAACCGTGACAGTTCGGGATGAATACATGTACCGTAACACCTCTAATAGATTGTAATATTATTATTATTGATGCTATTGTAATTTTGTATTATCAATAGCATATCTTTTATTAATATTACAGCAATTAGTTATTAATATTTACCATTCAGTAATGTTGTTATAGATTTTTTTATTTATGCTATTAATATTAAAGATTAATAATAATAACAGTTATTATATTATATTATATTATGTTATAGATTATATTATTATTACTATTTACCATTTATAATAATTAAAAAAAAACATGATTTCAAGCTTCAAAACACTAAGTCTCATAAGTGTGTGTGTCTCACCTGTATGGGGGACATCTGCGCGTACCCCCTCCAGCTGAAGCTCTCAAACTCTAGAGGAGTGTAACCAAACCTCACCGGACGTCCATCCACTGTGGTTCCGTCCTCCACCTCAAACTTCATATGGTGCAGGTCTGGAAAGTAATGATCCGGCCGCGGTCTAAACAAGCACATCAGAGTGATGACAGCCGCCCACACATAAAAGTGATTAGTGCACACTGCTACATCTGTGTGTGCTTTTCCTCATCACTTACTGGTTGCATTTGGGTCCCTCCACATTGGGTCTGCATCGACACCGCCCCTGTCTCTCATCACATGCCTGCCCAATGGAGCCTCCAATGTCACACTGGCAGCCTACATGCACACAATGACGAGAGTTTAACTCATCTCTTCATTGAAGTATTGGTTATGTCTGCTTGGAATTGAGTTTGTACCTTGGCACCCAAAGTAGTTGTTATTCTGAAGGTTGAAGTATCCATGCTTGCACACGCTGCATGTGCCACTGCACACATTGGGTTTACAGTAACACTGGCCGGTGCTCTGATTCACACACAGATAGGTGTTTGTTAACTTTGCTCTTGGAATTGCATTTGTAAGATGGAGCTATTACTGGAAATATTTCCATACCTGAGTGCACTCTGCAACTTCACTCATCGTTCCTGTTGTATTACAGTCACAGGCTGCAAAATCAATCAGAATATACATTAGCAGAAATATATAATCCATATTATTATATATACAGTTTACTAACAAGCTACAGATTCAGAAAATACACTGTTAACAGAGTCTGACTGGTCAGCAAAGCTAACAAAATGGCAGTTGTTTGTTTACATGTAGCCCCAATCACTTAAAATAGCATTCTGTGCTGTGTGTCCAAACTTTTCTCTTACTTGAGCATCCATAGTCTACATCAGGAGAAAGATTCCAGTAGAGAGGCTTACAGCGATCACACGCCACCCCTTCTACATTCGGCAGACACTGGCAGGATCCCTGAGGTATAAAAAACAAGCATTGAGAGTCAGGACCAATGTGCCATACTACTACTGAAATGTTGCTGCATACTTCACATACTATTTTATTACATATACTTAATATATAAAATATCATGCAGTATACATATATGCAGTATCCTAGTACTCCATTCTGAATGTAGCTATACTTAATATAGAAAAAGATCAATAAAGCTCACCACAGTGGGCAGGATATCATTATGAACAGAGCCTGCTGGGTTACACGTCCCGACTAGAGCATAAAAAGACAAAGAACACCATCAGAACTATTGTAAATGAATTTAATAAACAGGATTTTGTTTGAGCAAACGTCTATGCAAGATCACCTTGGCAGAGGGGGAAGCCATATGACCCAGGACTGCAGCTATCACACCTTTGACCCTCAATGTTTGGCAGACACACACACTGACCAGACACTGGATCACAGGAACTGAAGCGAGAGCCCTCCACTGAACAATGACATGCTGAAACAGAGATAATCACCTGTTACAGCAGACAATCCTTTCCTTGGTAATGTTTCCACTGTGATAAGAGTCATGTGACTTACGTGTGCAGCTGGGATAAGAGTAGTATCCGGGGGCACACTGGTTACATTTGGGACCACTGTAGTTGGGTCTGCAGTTACACTGACCCGACACACTACAGCTGGAGTCCAAAGATGTGTGAGGGTCACAAGTGCACACTGGGAAAAAGGATTAAAAAAAAAAAAGTTACAATTGAGATAATACAGACAGTAGATCTGCGTAAATCAGACCGAGCCATTCTTGATGTATATTTACTGTGTGTGTCTCACCCTGGCAGTTTGGATATGAGTGGAACCCTGAACGACACTGCTCACAGCGAGGACCAGTGAACTCTGGCCTGCACAAACACTGACCGACCGTGTCACACATCTCAGGCAAAGAGCCCACAACACTGCAACCACAATCTACAGACAGAGATAGAGAGAAATTAAATTAAATTAAGACTTGAATATTTTGAAGTCAACATGAAATGCATTCGCAATCCATTTTTCTTCTGTAATGTGACATTTATTAGTGAAAAAGTATGTTCAATGAGATCAAATGTAGGAAGTGACTTAAATTGAATTGACTGGTTCATAAGTGGGTATTCCATACAAGAATGGAGCAAGAACTGAGTGTGAGTTTGCAGTCAACAGTGGAGTTACTACTGAGTTAATAGTCAAGACTGATTAACTTACATTGTAGACACAATTTTGCCTGAATGATTCAGTGTTTCTGAACAAATCAGTTGAGTAAAAGATTCAATGACTCATAAAGACAATCACTAATCTCGTACCTAAGTGAATCAATGTTTTTGAAGAAAACGATCTGGGGTGCATTTCCCAAACTAACATAGTTCAATGATTTGGTGTTTCCCGGAACCATAGTTCAAACAAACATTCCCAAACTGCATCGCAAACTTGTGTGGTTGGAACGACAGCTCTCGAGAGTTTCTTGTTTTTATGACGTGGACTTTATAAATCGTTTTCTTGAGCAAAATAAGCAAGCTGACATTAAGTACAATGCATATCTTTTATTTTGAATATATACAAATGTCATGTACATATTTTAGTTTGTCAAGAGATTTTAAGCACCGTTTTTGAAGAGCGCGCATGTGCGTATGTGCTCTGGTACGTAAGAACAAGTCTATGATTGAATCTGTAAATAAAGCAAAATAACTGAGAAAAATGAGAATTAGTCCTCAGATGCCATCTCTGTAATTTATAACAAAAATCTAGCATTAATTCGATCTCAAAACGGATCAATTTAAAGAAGTTATTACTCACCACCTGCATGACATCATTCACCAATGTTGGTGAATGATGTCACGCAGGTGGACGGTTTGTGACAATAAGGTTTTGGGAAACAGCCGCGACTAGCTAGTTGATTTGTCAACGATGCATTGCACTATGGTAGTGAAGCAGCAAGTTAAGTCGTTGTACTGGAAACGCACCCCTGGTTGAGTGAATGATTCAATGACTCACTTATCAAGATAGCCACTTGTTTTGTTCCTGAATGAATTAATGTCTTAGAACAAACCTATTTGGTCGAGAGAATGATTCAAGTGACTCGCTTATAAAAACAGATTCTTCTTTTATTCCTGAATGAATCAGTGTCTTTGAACAAATTAGTTGAGTAAAAGATTCAGTGACTTATAAATACAGTAGATGCGTCCCACTTTGTGTACTTACACACTATTCGATGCCATTTTGTAGTATAAATAGTGTGAGTAGTGTGTTGACTATAAATTCTAAAAAGAAAAAGTGCACTTTAAATACCTGGATGATGCACTTAATTAACCGAAAAAAAAACAAAAAAAAAAAACAAAGTGTGTAATGTTGGACACTTCAAGAAGAGGTTATTAGACTTCAATGTTGAATGACAAAATAACCTTATAAAGTTCATACACTGCATGGTTGAGTACATAGCGCTTAAAGGGTTAGTTCACCAAAAAATGAAATTTCTGTCATTAATTACTCACCCTCATGTCGTTTCAAACAATTAAGAGCTTCGTTCATCTTCGTAACACAAATTAAGATATTTTTGATGAAATTCAAGAGGTATACGTCTCCTCAATAGACAGCAATTTAACCACCACTTTCAAGGTCCAGAAAGATACTAAAGACATTGTTGAAAAAGTTGATGTGACTGCACAGGTTCTACCTTAATGTAATGAATCAACGAGAATACTTTTTGTGTGCAAAAACAAAACAAAAATAGCAACTTTATTCAACAATATCTTCTCTTCTGTGTCAGTCTCCTACGCTGTTTACATTCAGCACTTCCAGGTTCTATGTCAGAACGCCGACTCGCTGGTTAAATTGCTGTCTATGGAGGAGTCATAAAACTCTCGGATTTCATCAAAAATATCTCAATTTGTGTTCTGAAGATGAGCGAAGGTCTTACAGGTGTGGAACGACATGAGGGCGAGTAAATGATGACAGAATTTAAATTTTTGGGTGAACTAACCCTTTAAATAGTGTATAAATGCAGTGTAGTGTACAAATGAGTATAGTGCGTCATTTGGGAAGTCACTTGTTTTGTTGCTGAATGATTCTGTGTTTTTGAAAAACTCTAGTAAAGTGACACATAAAAACAGTCACTTGTTTCGTTCTTGAATGAATCAATGGCCACGTACACACTGCAGCTAAATTCGGTTGTCAGTTCACCTTTTAGTGCTTAATCGCGTTCTGTACACACATAGTTCAGTAAAATACGGGAGTGACAACCGCATTCTACAACCGAATTAACTGCCGAAAAATACAGGTAGTGACAACCGCATTTACAGAAATTTCACGCAGTGTGTACGGAACCGAACTGAACAACTAGTTGTTAATGACGTTTAACGTTCATCGGAGATGTGTTTCTCTTCTGTATGCTGTGAATCACAGGGAAAGCACAAGCCCTAACTCATTCGAGTTGCCAGATCTTGCTAGAAAAATCAGCGAACAAGAGTAAGCACATAATAAACCGAAATAAATCCAAATGCTTTATGCTGAAAATAACACCAAAATGTCACGATTCATCTCTGCACCCTTTAATAACTCCATAAACCCGTTAGCTTTATGAGACAAGCTTAAACAACAAGCCCGAAAACGCTTATAATGAGTGATCATGGCAACACAGAAAGAGCGCGCTCTGTGTGAAACAGGCTGTACAAGCATAAACAACACACGACACCTCCGTCGACTGTGTTAGTGTGTTTAGTTAAACTGCTGAAAATAACGAGTTTTTTATCACTGTAGTATTACTTTGGTCACAATAATGGATACCAAACACGAGAGACGCCAGAACGTCACTATGATTTCCAAGCTGTCAATCATCGCATTTTCGAGAGTGAGTCGTGTTCCGTACACACATGTAATGATAATTTAGGGGATTCACTCCCGCATTTAAATGCGGTTGTCACTCCTGAAACTTACAGTGTGTACATGGCCAATGTTTTTGAACAAATCTACTTGGTTGAAAGAATGATCCAAATGACTCACTCATAAACTCAGTCACTTGTTTTGTTTCAGAATGAATCAGTGTTTCGAATTAATTGGCTAAGTGAAAGATTCAAAAGACTTAATGATTTAAACTGCAGAAAGAATCACTGAAAAATCTCCACCACTAATACACAGAGTAACAAGCTAACAGTCTGTGAATGTGCAAATTTAGACAAGCAGAGTGATACAGTGAAAATTCCCATTGCTATTGGAATGTTATTTCAGCCAAAAGCCAAAAGGAAAGGTGGAGAAAGTTAGTTCACATTTTAAAATGTGCACTGATGAATCATGCACAGTAAGACCAAGAATGTGTGTTAAGTACGTAAATAGGGTAAAATTTTACATTGATCTTAGACTTCTAAGCAGGAAAAGAATGCACAGGAAACAGTTTATTTGTGGCTGTATTGTGAAGTTCATGGTTTGGCAGCACTCATAGGGGATTTTGGAGCTCAGTGAGATTAGAGTTGGCAAGCACTCACATTGGCATAATGGGTAGTTGAAGTAGCCGGGTGCACACTGCTCGCATGAATACCCCTGAAACCCGCTCCGACAAGTACACTGGCCCGTTACTGCGTCACAGGACCCATCCAGGCAACCCTGGCCTGAACACTGACAGCCTGGGGGGAAGAGAGTGAGAATATGTGCATGTTTGCATTGCTTTTGTCTTTGGGTGGTATACTGTGCTCGCAAACACTCCAACTATGCACAAGATCAACAGCAGTTCAGCAGACAGACAACACTGATGCGACAATCTGCATGTGTTTGCTCAGATGTCACCTGCTGCTGCAGCTTACAGAGAAAACACAAAAATGGACAGAACGGGACAGCTGATTTGATCTGGGACTTAACAATGGACATGCACACACATACATAGAAGTTATATACTTACATTAAAATATCACTGTGATTAACTCAGTGACAATTATAAAACTCATAAATAGCATTTAATTTAATAATTTTAATGTACATTCAGATATAGTTCAAAATGTTATGAAAATGTTAGATTCATATATTTAAATATATTAAATATTTGAACTACTGATCTGTTCAGCTGTCTATTATGTTTAAAACTATACCTCACATGCACCTGCTTATTTAATTTGTTTATTTATTTTAAAATATTTATAATCATGTGATGTCACCACACATCAGCGGCATTAACATATTAAAGGGTCAGAGTGTGTGTGTCCTTACGTTGGCAGTTGAGGCCGAAGTGTCCATGAGCACAGGTGTCGCAGTGCTCTCCAGTAAATTCAGGTTTACACACACATGTATTGGTGCGAGGGTCCGGCCTACAGGAGTTCCCTTCTGTGCCTGCAGCATTGCACTCACAGTCTGCAAACACAAGAATGTAATAAAATGGGTGAGAAATCAGTGAATAAGAATTTAATCAAATCAAATTTGAATCAAAATGAGTCGAACTGAATCAAATCAGTGTCTTACTGATGATTTCTCCTGCAGGTTTGGCCTCTCCACTGATGTAAACCTCTGACAAAAATAAACACAAGGAAACAAATTTTATAACAAACAAGAAGGATTTCTCTACATATAGATATGTAAATTTCTCTACATATGTTTGTTTAATAATTGTTTAGAGATGATCTGCACTGGATAAATTTAGCTAAAAAAAAATATAGCTGCAAGCAGCAATTAAGGGAGAAGCAAACAAGAATCGAATCGCCTTGAGCCAAGGAATCAGAGGAAAGGAATTTTGTTTCTAGCCATTACGGTTCAAAAGTTATTAATATAAATATAAGTGCAAGTTCGGACAGTTGGTGGGGCTAAAGGGATTGAGTTAGAGACTCCAAATTTGCTATGGTGACAGTTCAGACTGGCCTCTATCTGTGTGCCAAAATTCATAACTTTCCCGCAAATGGTTCTATGGGCGAAGAAGTGAAGAAGAAGAAGAAGAACGCCAATGGATACAATAGGTGCCTAGGCACCTTCGGTGCTTGGCCCCTAATAATTCCTAAAACCTTCATGAAAGCTTTAAAGACACACACACACACAGACTTACGGTAGCAGTCAGGAAAGCGTTCGTATCCCTCTGCACATGCGTCACAGTTCTCGCCGGTGTAGTTGGGTTTACAGTAGCAGCGTCCGGTCAGGTCCTCACATGTGCCGTCAGTGAAATCAGACTCACACTGACACTCTGAAAAACACATGAGAGAATCAGAGAAAACAAGCAAAAGAAACACACTATAAAGTGCCCATATTATGGATTTTTGAAAATTACCTTTCATGTAGTGTGTAACATAGCTCTAAGTGAATGAAAACATCCTGCAAAGTTTTAAATCTGAGCGTATATAAAGTTATTGTCTCTCAAAAGTAAGAGTCGACTCTGAATCAATTAAACGAGTCGTTTGTAAAACGAATCCTAAGCTGTTTCGTTGTCACGTCACAATGAAACATTAGCATATTGCCTGTCCACTTATTGCGCATGCAGTCGCCAGGGAAAATTAATTTTTTTCAGCAATACCACAGCAGTACAATCTTTTGTTGTGTTCCCGTCATTTTACTGACGACTGCTTCTCAAACCTCGGAGAGTTTAATGCAGGATTCACAAAACGCTTGGTCTTAAAATGTGAATCAATGCCCAGTTTATTTGGACCAGCTTGCTCCTCTGAATCTCAACCTGTAAGTATGATTAATAATTGATGTTTATATTTTCTAGCGATCGCTCAGAATTCATAGTTTTGTATGTTATGTTGTGTACCGTACACCCTCGTCTGTCTCCTGCTAACCAGCTAAGTCACATTTCTGTAGTTCTGCTATTCAGATGTGGGTCCAATATTGTCTAAAAATGTGTCGATTAATGCAGCTTGTCTGTCTTATTACTTGGAATAATGATCAAGGATGGAGCACGACTTTAGTTTACAAAGTCTAATACATTATCAGCTATTCACATTTCATAACTGTAAAAAACTGTTTTTCCTCTGTGTTTTTATTATTACAGTAGAGTGGAGCTCTATCTGTATTGTAATAGGATGTTAAGATGCTAGTCTGCACTAACTAGATGAAGTATTCTCTCTGTTAACAGTAAACACCCATTGTACTGTCAAACAATGTTATAGCCATTTTTCTTTGTTAATAGTTATGACGAAAAAGTCTGTACACATCTGGCCTAAATGTTTATCTTATGTTAGAGGTTTTCAGCTTCCCTTGGCATTCTGATACAGTTCCCACAGGTGCACCTTCATAAAGTATAACAGTGACGCTGCAATTATGTCTTATAAATAACTAAGGTGACACTTACCATAGAGAAACGTCCTACTCCAGTCGTGAGTGGTTTCTAGTTAATCGACTACTTCAGACGTTTCATCATCGGACTCAGGCTTGAATTAATACAGTAAAATCGATGCTATCTTTTCTGTCCACACATTGTAAAGGTCTTGCGAAATGATAGCTGTCATTCAGAATGGCAATGGGCACACGGTGTGTGCAGTAGACCAATCACAAAGGATTGAGCCATCTTACTGCTTCTAATGAATCGTTTACAGAACTGAGGTGAAATTAAATGTATATTATGAGAAAACTAAAGTGTTTTTTGACCTTGCATGCATATAAACCTGTTGAAGTAGACTCCCAAAACAATACTAGGAACCTTAAAAAAGGCATAATAGGGGCACTTTAACTATATCTACAGTTTTATTTTCATTTAAATGCATGTATGACCAGTATTGTTATCGCTATTTAAACTAAAACTATTAAAATAATTTATTAATTGAAATAAAGCTGAAACTAAATATACAGTGGGTACGGAAAGTATTCAGACCCCCTTAAATTTTTCACTCTTTGTTATATTGCAGCCATTTGCTAAAATCATTTAAGTTCATTTTTTTTCCTCATTAATGTACACACAGCACCCCATATTGACAGAAAAACACAGAATTGTTGACATTTTTGCAGATTTATTAAAAAAGAAAAACTGAAATATCACATGGTCCAAAGTATTCAGACCCTTTGCTGTGGCACTCATATATTTAACTCAGGTGCTGTCCATTTCTTCTGATCATCCTTGAGATGGTTCTACACCTTCATTTGAGTCCAGCTGTGTTTGATTATACTGATTGGACTTGATTAGGAAAGCCACACACCTGTCTATATAAGACCTTACAGCTCACAGTGCATGTCAGAGCAAATGAGAATCATGAGGTCAAAGGAACTGCCTGAAGAGCTCAGAGACAGAATTGTGGCAAGGCACAGATCTGGCCAAGGTTACAAAAAAATTTCTGCTGCACTTAAGGTTCCTAAGAGCACAGTGGCCTCCATAATCCTTAAATGGAAGACGTTTGGGATGACCAGAACCCTTCCTAGAGCTGGCCGTCCGGCCAAACTGAGCTATCGGGGGAGAAGAGCCTTGGTGAGAGAGGTAAAGAAGAACCCAAAGATCACTGTGGCTGAGCTCCAGAGATCTAGTCGGGAGATGGGAGAAAGTTGTAGAAAGTCAACCATCACTGCAGCCCTCCACCAGTCGGGGCTTTATGGCAGAGTGGCCCGACGGAAGCCTATCCTCAGTGCAAGACACATGAAAGCCCGCATGGAGGACTCCAAGATGGTGAGAAATAAGATTCTCTGGTCTGATGAGACCAAGATAGAACTTTTTGGCCTTAATTCTAAGCGGTATGTGTGGAGAAAACCAGGCACTGCTCATCACCTGTCCAATACAGTCCCAACAGTGAAGCATGGTGGTGGCAGCATCATGCTGTGGGGTTTTTTTCAGCTGCAGGGACAGGACGACTGGTTGCAATCGAGGGAAAGATGAATGCGGCCAAGTACAGGGATATCCTGGACGAAAACCTTCTCCAGAGTGCTCAGGACCTCAGACTGGGCCGAAGGTTTACCTTCCAACAAGACAATGACCCTAAGCACACAGCTAAAATAACGAAGGAGTGGCTTCACAACAACTCCGTGACTGTTCTTGAATGGCCCAGCCAGAGCCCTGACTTAAACCCAATTGAGCATCTCTGGAGAGACCTAAAAATGGCTGTCCACCAACGTTTACCATCCAACCTGACAGAACTGGAGAGGATCTGCAAGGAGGAATGGCAGAGGATCCCCAAATCCACGTGTGAAAAACTTGTTGCATCTTTCCCAAAAAGACTCATGGCTGTATTAGATCAAAAGGGTGCTTCTACTAAATACTGAGCAAAGGGTCTGAATACTTAGGACCATGTGATATTTCAGTTTTTCTTTTTTAATAAATCTGCAAAAATGTCAACAATTCTGTGTTTTTCTGTCAATATGGGGTGCTGTGTGTACATTAATGAGGAAAAAAATGAACTTAAATGATTTTAGCAAATGGCTGCAATATAACAAAGAGTGAAAAATTTAAGGGGGTCTGAATACTTTCCGTACCCACTGTATATATTAGACAAAATCACTTCAAATGAAAACTGAAAATATAAAAATAAAAGTTCATTATAAGATATTATAAGAAAAGATATTAATAAATATTATATAAATAATAACACTCCAGTGTATTACTGGAGACTCACTTGAACAGGCAGATGTGGACTCCAGAGGATGGTCAGGTGATCTATAGTAGCCAGAAATGCAGCGCTCACAGTTGATGCCTGTGGTGTGATGCTGTGAGAGAATAAAAATCATAGGATGTACTTGCAAAAACATCAAAAGCTGTGTTTTCAAACCTAGTAAGCTTGTATTTGATGCCCAAAAATGCTGTATGCACCTACGTTGCCCATAAGCACCATAAATGTCTAGGTAGGTTTTGAGCCACAGCCAATGCCGCTGTACTACGCTTGATTTATAATTGTGTGTTTGAAAACCTGAGCCCACCTGGCATTCGATACACACTCCACCGCCCCTGTATTCTCCCTGCATGTTGAGACTGGCTCTCCGCTGGTCGATCTCTGGATCATAGTAGCACTCTGATGAGTGTCTGTGGCAGTTACATGCTGAAAACACACACACAACACAGTTACATCACCATATAATCAGCCTGAAGATGAAACACACTGAGGTTAATAACTCATCTGCCAGTGCAGAGAGAACACTATACAAGCAGGACAGATACAAACAGGGCAGGACATGAATAAAATACTCAGACACACACATCAGTTTCCACCTGAACCGTCCAAAGATGAATGACAGCAGAGAAGGGAAGAAGAAAGACAAAAGAAAAGAAACAGCCATCAGCAAGGAGAAAACGAGAGAAAACTATCAGGGAATCTTCAGATTGTAGCTGGAAATACAAGTTAAAACACTGACAAAATAACATTCAATAATTGCGTGTACCCTTACAAAAACTGGTAACTTGGTATTAGATTAAATAGATGTAGCACATGACAAACTCTCGCAGAGAAACCCAGACACTTTCTTCGTAAGTTGAATACGGAAGGCGTAGGACGTAGCGTAAGCAGTTTGAACTGCGAGAGGCGTTACACTTTCTTTATAAGTTCAATAAGGATGGCGTAGGACGTAGCGAAAGCATTCTGAACTGCGAGAGGCGTTACACTTTCTTCTTAAGTTGAATACGGAAGGCGTAGGACGTAGCGTAAGCGTTTTGAACTGTGAGAGTCATTACACTTTCTTAGTAAGTTGAAAACGGAAGGCGTAGGACGTAGCGTAAGCAGTTTGAACTGCAAGAGGCATTACACTTTCTTAGTAAGTTGAAAACGGAAGGCGTAGGACGTAGCGTAAGCGTTTTGAACTGCGAGAGGCATTACACTTTCTTAGTAAGTTGAAAACAGAAGGCGTAGGACATAGCGTAAGCAGTTTGAACTGCAAGAGGCGTTACACTTTCTTAGTAAGTTGAAAACGGAAGGCGTAGGACGTAGCGTAAGCAGTTTGAACTGCAAGAGGCATTACACTTTCTTATTAAGTTGAAAACTGAAGGCGTAGGACGTAGCGTAAGCGTTTTGAACTGCGAGAGGCATTACACTTTCTTAGTAAGTTGAAAACAGAAGGCGTAGGACGTAGCGTAAGCAGTTTGAACTGCAAGAGGCGTTACACTTTCTTTGTAAGTTGAATACGGAAGGCGTAGGACGTAGCATAAGCAGTTTGAACTGCGAGAGGCGTTATACTTTCTTTGTAAGTTCAATAAGGAAGGCGTAGGACGTACCGAAAGCAGTTTGAACTGCGAGACGCGTTACACTTTCTTCGTAAGTTGAATACAGAAGGCGTAGGACGTAGCGTAAGCGTTTTGCACCTTGAGAGTTTTACACTTTCTTCTTAAGTTGAATATGGAAGGCGGTCTGGCGGAAGCTAGTTATTTTACTTGTTAAATATGGATATTTTTCTTAAACAAACGATCACATGGATTCCTATTAAAATGACTGGATTTTGCCCGTGAAAATTCACAGAACAGTGGTAACTGTGATCACATTTTAAGGCTAATTTAAAATGAGTATTTCAGTTTATACTTTCAGCCCAGTGAGTTCAGAATTTGTGGCTGCGGCTAAGAATTGCATCACTAATTTTCATAAATGAAAATTAAAACAGCAGTGATTAGCAAAATCTAACATTGTCAGGACAAATTCACTATTTAAAATATGCACCAACAGACATTAAAAAGCTTTCAAAACTACTGAATGTGTGTTTTTCCTGTCGCACAGTGGAGTCTTTGACAGGACATGCGGTGTGGAATGGCTGTGTTTTGTTAAGGGTCCAGTCCATTGACGGCAGGGTGAGGACAGGGTGACCCGGCAGGAGATGAAACAGTTCTGTCAGATGGGACCGTCTCTCTGGCTTAACTCAAGCCAGCTCTGCTCACAGATGTGCTATAAACCTCACCGAGGTCTCTCTCCACACAAAGGGGCGGTTATTGGGGAATTCAGAGATTAGATTAGGTGAGAAACGGCGGATATCCAACAACATACTCAGCGGAAACGGCACAATACACAGATAGCCACCCAAAGAGTGAGACTGAGATCCTCTTAAAAGCATCGTGGGACTATTTTTACAGTGTGTGAGAGAAGCCAGACTGGATTAGCGTGTGTATGAGCTCACAGCAGGCTGGAGCTGTTCACATAGACTGCCAGCCGCTCTTATTCACACTGTCTCTGATGTCTTACTAAAGCAGAGACTACGCTGATCCTAAAGCGAACCTTTAAAAATCCTCTCACAACAAAACTGATAGGCTAATATGTATTCACATTTATAGAGGTATCAGGTAGCCATTTTTACTTGGAGGTCTAGGAGTGCCACTTAAAAATGGCGTAAATTATCAAATAATTCATACAAAAATGTATAAGAAATCACTTTTTAAAAATAGACAAATTAACACTAAATTGTGTCTTAAAACGTAGTTAAATAACAGTAAACTAATAAATGAATATATTTTTTAATTATGTCTGTATTTTTTAAATACAGACATATTTAATTAATGTTTAAAATGTAGGAAAATAAAGCAAAAAAATAATCATTTTTGAAAGCCAATTTTAAATTGTTTTAATCTGTCCTTTTGCAAAAGGCTTTTCTTCATCCATTTGCCTATAGTTAAATACAGTTTACTAGGACTTCAGGAAAAATATATAACACCACAAAATTGTGGAATATGGTCACGCTGATGGTCACATAAGGGGCTTTCGCACCGGAGGAACCTTTTTTATAGTTCCTAGAACTATTGGTGAAAGTACCCTCTTCTTGGCGTGTTCAGACCGCAGGAACTGGGAACGATTTTAGCTCTAGGAACGCCATTTGGGGGAACTAAATTAGCTCCTACTTCAGAGTAGGGTCTAACCCAGCACAATAGGAACTACCAGTCACATACGTGTATGTTAATTGGCCGAACACACTCGAAACACCAGTGCTCACCATTTTTAAAAAAGCTGTGTACACACACAGATCATAGCCTATATATTTACTCCATGAACATGGAAAACAGTGATAGATGTACCTTTTAACCATTACACTAAGGAGAAAATCCAACATGACTTTGAGCGGACCAAGCGAAACATGATTATGTATTTCTGCTCAGCTAGCAACATTGGGCATCAACCACATGGCAAAAGCTAATACTTTTTCATATACTGTTTACTTTATTTGTATAACAGTTCTATCTAATAACGTATTAGACAGGCTGTTAAACAGATTGTAAACTAATGAAGACGGAGAATGGAATCGCTGTGTGCTCAGGCTCTGGCGTTCTCAGCGTTGTCAAAATAAAAGTCACAACAACATGTCATTTCAGAGTTCCTACTGGCGGTGCGAACGCAACCAGGACAATGGCTCAAGGGGAACATTTAGTTTCCGGGAACCACCCTGGTGGCTAGTTCCTATAAATAAGTTCCTATAACCACCCGGTGCAAAAGCCTCTATAGTCTTTTACGTTTGTTAGAATGACACAAGCTGAAATGTTAAAAATGCATGTAGCATGTAGGAAGAGAAATCAATCACAAAACCAGACAGAAATCATTCAAGATTCCCAGAGTGAAGATATTAAGCTTTGGACATTCCTGAAAAGTCACACTCATACTTTAGATGTCATGTCCATTTATACATAAAGAAGAGCACTGTTGGGAAGAATAAAGGAAATGCTGTTCCGCTATCAAGAAAGCAAAGAAGAAATAATCTCCCAGAAAAAGAAATCATGTTTTGTGAACAATGTGTCAAGGAGGCGCCGACAGGTACTAAATCTTTGTTTTGTTGCCTTGCTGGACACAGAGAGAGGAGAACTCACGTTCACATTCATTGGCACTGTAAGTCGTGGCTGGTTTCCATGGAAACTGGTTGAAGCCGGGGCAACAGCGATCACATGACGGGCCGCAAGTGTTGTGCTGGCAGTCGCACTGAAGCCTGGGGTACACAGACATAAAAGACAAAGCACAGGTTATCCCTTAAAACTTTAAACAACAAAGCCGTTTCATCCATTGTTCTATCATCCACATGCTTTCGAGTCATTTTCATGAAAAACTGATTTCATCACGCACTTTACTTGTCCTTTAGGTGCTATGCGATAAAAACATGAAAAATTATGAGTAAAAAATATGGCATCATCTTACAAATTATTTATTTATGTATATACTCTTTATGTTTTTTTATGTATATGTTAATTGTTTGTAATTTGAATCAGGACATATTATGGTGCAAAATTAACAGTAAAAGTATTTAAAAATAACACAAATGTAATATTTATGTGAAGAAAGAAGCATATATATATATATATATATATATATTAAAGTTTCGGAATAGAATTTCATAATGATTTTTTATATAAATCCTCACTGCCATGTTTGAAGGTTTTTCTCATGAGAATCTCTCTTGTTCTCTTTCTATCTCAATCTTGAGGGGCCAGTATATGCTAATACTAAAGCACTTTGTGTGGATGGGCATCCAATGAGCCACATAAGAGCTCACAGTGTTTTTATTCAAGTGTCTAAACTTCTCACTGACCTTGCTGCTTCATAAAAAGAGTGAATTAGGGAGATAGAGGGAAAGCGAGAGAGTCTTTAAAACCTGAGAGTCTGAAAGAGTTAAGTTCTTCACGCTTGCTTAATTTTCCTACGACATCTGAAAAGCTGATCGAATTAACTGAGACTCAGAGTTTTGCTCACGGGTGGCTGCATTTACACACGTATCATTATGAAGCTACACAGCAGACAGTAAGGAACTGCTACACACTTTACATATGCCATATTCATACATTTAAATGGTAAAAATCAATAATCACCTCCAAACAGCAACAAAAAAATTTATAATTTCTAAGACTGAACCAAAAGAAATCTATAGGTGAAATCTGATGCCCAACATGGCATGAACAAATCCAAAACACTCTCATTGTAATTCGCACTTATTCGGCAAATTGGTGTCAAATTTGTACAATCTCATTCGAATGAGACTACTTTTTTCCAGTTAGAATCCAAAGTGCAGATCCGTGCACACTCTAACAGCTAATATTGCCCACAGCCCATGGCATTGTGGACGAGGACTCAATTAGAACTACAAAAACAAATAAAAAGTGTTAAAAAAAACTACAAACATGGTGGATGTGCAACATGACGGTTAAGTAGAGAGGGGTTTGACTCATTATTAACAATCAGTATTTAACCTGTTGAAAAGATTCAATGTTATCCACATACATCTGCAACAACATTGTGAACTATTGTATAGATACCTTTGGTCATTAACTTTTAAATGCATCATTATTCAAGGACATGAGGAGAGTTCTCCACATGAAAGACCCACGACTGGCAGACTAGCAGTATGCTGTACTACATTTCTCTCTGATACGGTAGGAAATTAAATGAAATTGAATGTGGAGGATTTTAACTGTGACAAGATGATTGACAGGGCAGTTTAAATATTGACAGGACACTTACAGCAACAGAGCGACCAAAGCTTGCCTACTCTTCTGCTACACACTCAAAAGTATGTACTTTTTCTTCACAAAAACAGTACTTATTTTAGGGCATAGTATATAAGTAGATTGGGATTGGACACATAAAACGCAGACTTTTCACTTTCACTCATCTGAGTACTACCGAGTGCTCACATATGGACGGATGCACACTTGCACTCAAGTGTGCACTTTAGTTTCCCTGAATCTGTTTAGAAGGTTCAGCTTGAGCAGCAGTTTAATCAAGCAAGTGTTCCAGAGCCTTACTTCAAATGAGCCACAGCCAACCATACTAACCCACCCCATCCAGAGTCTATTAACCCTCAGCTGCCCTCCAGATCTCCTCTGAGACTTTAATACACATGCCTAAACGTCTAACGCTTCGGGTTCAGCTTACAGCATGGAAGAAGTTACCTCTCTACCCAAATTTCCCCATGAATCAACTGCACACTGACATCTGTTTAACTCCTTGTACCTGTGGGGCAAACAGGTGGATCTTGGAAGCTTATAGATGGAGCACGCTTTAGCGATTGACCTGTGACCTTCATTCTCTGCATGGGTCATCCTCATTTAGCTCTGTCAATCAAAACCCTCCACCCTTCACTAACTGTCTGTATTTATTCAGAGTAACATTCTACCATAATACTCCTACTATTTCTGCATATGTACACACACTTTCATTGAAAAATTTGGGTTCGGTAAGATTCTCTTGTGCTCACCAATGCTGCATTTATTTGATAAAAAAATACAGTAAAGACAGTGATATTGTGAAATATTATTACAATTTAAAATAACTGTTTTCTATTTTAATATACTGTATGTTAAAATGTAATTTATTTCTGTGATCAAAAGCTGAATTTTCATCATCATTAATCCAGTCTTCAGTGTCACATGATCCTTCAGACATCATTCTAATATGCTGATTTGCTGCTCAAGAAACATTTCTGATTATTATCAATGTTGAAAACAGTTGTGCTGCTTCATATTTTTGTGGAAACCATGATACATTTTTTCAGGATTCTTTGATGAATAGAAAGTTTAAAAGAAAAGAACTTAAATTGATCAATTCAATGCATCTTTGCTGATTTAAATAAATAAATATTTATTAATTTAAATAAATAAATAAATTATTGACCCCAAAGTTTTGAACAGTAGTGCATGTGTATACTGAACAAAGTATGTGACTTTTCTTTATACGTTACTCAAATAATCCAGTAAATTTGCCAAAAATATGCATTATGAAATAGTGTATACTGTATAATCTACTGTATCCCACAATGCATTGCACTTAACTTGAACTTCCATTGCTAGTGTGGTGAAAAACAGTAAGTAACATTGTTCGTCTTGACTCAAGTGCCTGGACAATCAAGAAAAAAATACACGCAAAAGTTTCAAAAATGAAAATGATGACAGAATTTAATTTTTGGGTGAACTATCCCTTAATTATCCCTTATTTATTTATTTATTTATTTATTTTTACACAAAATGCAATTGTTTTTATGTCTGAGATAATAACTAAATCTTATTTTAAGTATGAGATGTGACAATGTAGCATAATACTTTTTTGTCTTTCTAACTGAATACAAACATTGCTATTAACATTACAAGCTAGTCTACTACTGTTATAAATGTTTACCATAGCGCAATGTGTACCATTTCACATACTAATTAAAAAAATCAGTAGTATGCTGTAGGCTAGTATTTAATTTCAAACCACTAATGAGCAGCTCCTTAACTCCGCCCTTTCTATAATCAAACATCACCACAGAAAGACACAATTAAATCGTCCACACCTAGAAAAGATGTGTGGTGCATATTAAAATATACAGGTGTGACAGTCTCAGAGGAAAACATCTGGTTTTCTACATCCACATTGCATGTATATCAGCAGATCTCCGCAATATCAGTTACATGCACCAAAAAAACATAAAAAAAAACTCCTATGAAGAGTAAAAATCACAAAGAACAGCAGATTTAACAGAGATCCATGAAGGTTATGGAAACTCTCCCTCCTCTCCAAACGCAATGTTAGCATATGTTTCTTGTTGCTATGATCTGAATTAACCCTCTGGGTTTTGATAATCCCTACACAGGAGAGTGTTTTTTCTTTTCTTTTTTTTCAAACTGATATATATGACACCTTCCAGGTGGTTCATATTCCTGTTTGACTGCACTGAACGCTGTAGGAATCTGTGGAATGAATGCATACAATAACAGACAATTTATCAGCAGGGACAAAAACTATGACCGGCGGATACGTCTCGATTGCGACATACAAAGAGCCAGGAAAATCTCTCAAGATTCCTGAAATATTACACAAACCTTTGTCGTGTAAACAGCGTGATCTGCTTCATGTCCAACGGTCTTCTACACTAAAGGACCACATACAACACAGATTTTTGAGGATTTTGCTTAAATGTTTGTGCGATTTCATTACTTTTTAACTTCTGACGTCATCTTGGAACATGATTAAAGTAACAAAACAAATGCATATGTTCTACAAAAACTTCCACAATGACCTGAGTGAATGAAACCCTTACATTTATCTCACTGAAAGTGAGCCAATGCTGAACTGATCCTTTTCAAGGCATTGGTCAATTAGCAGGTTAAGACCAGACAGATCTTCTGACAAGCTAGTAAATCCAGACGCCTGCAGGGCCTCAGAACTGAAGTATGTCCCTCCCCAGCCACCATCACTCACTGTCCTGAGACACAAGCTTTAGAGGAGACGAGCTGCTCTGATTTTGAGCCTTCTATCTAAAAACACCAGAATATCCTAAACAAAAAAAGCAGATCCAGCATTGGTGTTTTGTGATTTTAGTGGCCCTGTGTTTTTTTTTCTTTTTTTAATTATATTTATTGATTTTTCATTATAATACAAATATAACAAGACATCACCAAAAAAAAAAAAAAAAAAAAAAAAACACAGGGCCACTAAAATGATAATAAAACAACAACAACAACAACAACAACAAATAGCTCAGATTCATATATAAAACAGGACTACACCATAAAATAACAGGTTATAAAAAAAAGAAAAATAAATAAAAACATATTTCAAAAAGATAAAGAAAAGGACAAAGAAAGTCCAATGTCCAGAGAGTTACACAATTACAATATTCCTTGTAATATAATAGGGCGAAGACGAGGCTCCAAATAGTCCAAATATGTGGTCCAAACTTTATAAAACTGGCCTGTCTTTTGATGTAGTACATAGGTAAGATGCTCCAAGGGAATCAACTCAGAAATAATCTTATGCCAACCTTTAAGTGATGGAGGTTTATCACTGATCCAATTAAGTAAAATATTTTTTTCTGGCAGCAAAGGATTGAATATTATACAATTTCTTATTAGCAGATTAAACAATGCATACATTAGGTATACCCAGCAACAGTGAGACTGGGTCAAAATCCAACTGAGTATTAAAGATCTTTTCCATTTCCCCTAGCACCAAAATCCAATACCTTTGCAGTCTGTTACATGACCACAGACAATGTGTTAAAGTACCTATTTCAGTTTTACACTTTAAACACATAGGTGATAGAGAGGGGTTAAAAAAATGCCTGCGGTTAGGGGAAATATGGAGTCTATGTATGATTTTAAATTGTATTTCTCTTGTACGTGTACAAACAGATATTTTCTTAGCATAAGACCAAATGTCATCCCATGTTTCATCATCAATATCAGTATCTAACTCTTCTTCCCATTTACATTTGATTCTCTGTGTATCAACAGGAGAAATTGAACACATGGAAACTTAAAACCTACCCAGAGACATTTTTCCAGATGATAAAAATAATAGTCTCTCAATAGATATTAGATCTAAAGCATTGTGCTTGAGGATAAATAATATTCTGAAGTTTAGAATCAGGCAAGAGAAGACTCCTCAGAGCGAAGCGTCAGGGCAGCATGTATGTGCCTGTGCTAGTGGTCTGCAGTGCAGGTGGAAACTAAAGGTAAACGTATCCCCCTCCAGGCACAGGAAAGAGCAGATTATTAACAAGTATGATTTAAGCCTCCTTCTATGGCACACTTAGAAAAAGAAATGGCCCCCAGCTCATATTCATGAAAATATGAAAGTGTATGGACAAATTAGTGAAACATTTGCATATTTGCAACAACATTTGCATGTTGGTGACAGTATAATTGTATCTTATCAATTTTTTTTTAGCTTAATGACATATCATTGGAATCCATGCAGGGCTTGACATGAACTTTTTGCTCACCAGCCACTGTGGTTAGTGGTTTTCCAAAGTTACTAGCCACTCAGCATTTTCACTGGCCACAATTTTGACATCGATACCATGGGAAAAAACTGCCATATAGATATTTTTTTAATATTACCTCATAATTTGGCAGCAGGTATATTAGGCTGCTGTCACTTTAAGACCTGATGCATGGATCCATTATACTGTTACACATGCGTTTTCTTTCTCAACTGTAAGTGAACTGTACATTCACTTAAAACATAACTGATTGTGTTTACATGAATATTCGCCAAGACTGGCATTTTGACATTATTTTGTGTGTATTTGACTGTTTAAGTGCAATAAGCAGCGAAAAGGAACTCAATTTAGTACTGAGAAGTGGCTTTATGTGCACGTACTTTGGGTGTGAGCAGAAATTCTGTGGGAATGAGTAAAATTATGTGCAATCCTAAACTGAAATTCAAGCCCTGTAACACCAACAATATTCATCTGGAGCAAATGAAATGAGTAAGTGAGGGGAAGACGGGTTTGTGTGTCAGAGAGATGAGAGAGTGAGAAAGATCAGCTGGTGTCGTATATCTATTCTGCGGAAAATGAGTATTGGAAGCGTTTCAGATATCGACTTTTGTATTGATATGTATCGAAAAATCTATATTTTTGACAACACTACATTGAACTTTATTATTTCAGATGCCTTTTTAAAAGATTACAATTGAAAATTGTATATATTTTCTATATAAAATTCAACCTGCCAAAGTGCTAGTTGGAGTGACTGTGTTACACGCCACTGCTGAAATACACCCGCATTTGGCGGGTTGGCGGGTGTTAATGTCAAGCCTTGAATAAATGGATAAGGCAGGAAAACACATTCTCAATAAAGCTGGCAAAAACAGGACAAAATAATTCTGATTGACTCCACTACAATTCAAAAGTTTAGAGTCGGTAAGATTTTTTATGTTTTTGAAAGAAGTCTCTTATGCTCACCAAGACTGCATTTATTTGATCAAATACAGTAAAACAGTAATATTCTGAAATACTATTACACATTTTAAAATAATTGTTTTCTATTTTTATATTTTTTAAAGTATATTTATTCCTGTGATGGTAAAGCTGAATTTTCAGCATCATTACTCCAGTCTTCAACGTCACATGATCCTCCAGAAATCATTCTAATATGCTGATTTGATGCTCAAGAAACATTTCTGAACATTATCAATGTTGAAAACAGTTTTGTAGGCGACCCAAGTTTGAATCTGACTTGTGACATTTAAATCCTATAAATAAAACAAATTAAAATATTCTTAAAGGTCACTTACTTGTACGGGTCATTAGGGTCTTGAGCATTACAGGCCTCGGCATGGCCATTACACACACATCTTCCTCCAATACTGATGTCTTTAATACTGTAGTAATACTGAAGAATAAATGCAGAAAATATGATATAGTTGGAATAATTTATGGTTTTGTAACAAAGCTTTGTTTGTAATTTCTGTCGCCCATTCAAAACAATATAGAGGAGTCTATCTTACTCTTCGTGTGACCGTGGGGTCTCTGAGGGCTTTGCCCATCAGGTGACCTAGCAGTGTGTTGGTGCGGAGGAAGCGCAGGCGGATGTTGGTGGCCTTGGTGAACTCCCTCAGAACAGGAGAGTAGGAGAAGTTCATGGCGCCCGGTCGTCCGTTCACCAGAGACACCACAATCTGAACGTGTGTGAGAGTGATTTAACAGTGGTAAAAGTCAGACTTCACAATGATACTTAAAGTGTCTATAAAAGTACTGTAAGTTTATATGTGCATCTACAGAAATAAAAGAAGGACAGATAGGTCAGTGGACAAGAGCCAGTGTTGGGATAGAGTTTGTCTGTGTCCGTACCTCTCCGTTCTCCAAAGGGACAATCCTTGAGTACTCTGTTGTGCAAATGATATCGTCATCATGGTTGATCCGCTCGATAGTCCTCTGGCCAAACCGCTCGATACAGTCTCTTTTAGAGGCTGGAGCAAAAACAGAGACAATGAATAAATCAGTTGAGGACACTGGTCAGGATTTAAAGTCACAATGAAATCAAAATTGACAACTCTTGTTTTTGTTAACGCTCTGGAGTCGGGAAACGCGTCGGCGTGTTTTGCTGGATTTTTTCACATAGCAGCAAAATCAACTTAAAATACTCTGTCATTTTTTGTCATAGAGACAGAAGTAATATATCAATTGAAACTATAGAATATCTTCTTTTATTTGTGTACACTCAGAGTAAAAACAAAATGTTGTGCTTTTTGAAAAATAAAGAAAACTAACATGATGTGTGATCTGTCGTCTCCCTCTGAACGAAGTCCAATCTGATATTTCTCAGAAAATGAACTGTAACTTAGTGAATACTAATCACACAAAAATAGACATATGAGACATATGTCTAAAGAAACATTGAAATTTCAGGTTTTAAATCGTGTAAGTCAAATTGAAAACAAATATTCTCTGTTTATGTAATCTGTTTGAAAAGAGAGACATGTCAGTCGTTTGCTAGTCAGCTCATTATCCACTAAGCGGGCACGCTATTCAAACACAAATTCTGAGGCGATTCAACAGAGAGTGAACGCCCGCGTCAACTCGGAAAAATGCCTCAAGCTTGGTCAGTTTCATGTAGGCTACTTTTCATCATTTTGAGATGCGGTGAAGAATAATTCTAAAAGGATTAACCTCAGTGGAAGAGCTGGTTTCAGTTTCATTTCGAGGATCAATTCGATGAAGCCAATGATAGTGAATGTTTTTTTTTTATTCGTTAGTTCTTTATTCTAATTGCAATATAGTGTCTGTGAATATTAAACTGTTTAATATTCAAAAAGACTGTTTAAATATGAATCCTGCAAGTTTTGTGTTTCTCAGTGTGAATTAATGGGGCAGATCGAAGCGCGGTTTCATTACTTCACACAACTTACATTAGTAAATTGCCATGGCTATTCCCAAACTCTACTGCTATACTGAGATGAGTGAAATCGACTGAAATACGTAATAAATACTGAAATAAAATGTGTTATCAATTTATTAAACTGCACATTAACATTTAGGCTCTATAATATAACAAATATAATATATGAAATGCCATAGAGGTAATATGAATGTTTAGACGCTTTGCATCACAGAAATAGATTATATTTTAAAGTATATTAAAATAGAAAACCATTATTTTAAATTGCACTGTAAACCTTAATAAGTTGAGCTTATGATGTTCCCAATTTTAAGTAAGCAGAACTATCAAGTTTTAAGTTTGTAGTACTCATGCATGTTAATTGCTCCTAACTGTGAAGTACTGAGTTAGCTAACTTAAACATTTTTATAGCAATTAACATAAAATATTTAGTTTATTAACTTTTTTATTTTGAGTTCTTGCAAATCAAATGAGTTATTTACTTCACTGTAAACCCTAATAAGAAAATTCAAAAAATGCCAACTTGCTAATTTGTTAACATGTTAACAATAGCGTAGTATAGTACTTACCGAATGAGTACAGCAACTTAAAACATGAAACTTACCTGCTCTCATACCAAGCCACCTGTGCTAATTGTCACCATGATGGTAACTCTCCAAAAACCCACATTAACAGAAACTCTTCTAAATTAGCATAACAAAACATTCATCACTACTAAATCTCCCATACCATTAATCTTGCACAAAAAAACATTACATAACACTTAATTTTAGCATTTACTCTCCCTTTCCAGTGCCATGGGTAAAGCATGCTGGGAAATAGAAATCCCAGTCCAGATTCAGTTAAACTTAAGTTAGTCAAAATTAAAGAAATGAGTTCATACAACTCAAAACAATGAAAAAGTTCAGTTTACTTGAAATATGTCAGTGCTGTGAACTGAAAAGAAAAAGAAAGTTCTAAATACTCATAGCAGTTCATTTAACTGAACTAATGTGTTAAATTTAAGTTTGTCCTACTCAAACCAATTAAGTATTTTGAGCATTAGGGTTTACAGTGTGTAATAATATTTCACAGTATTGCTGTTTTTTATCTGTATTTTTGATCAAATAAATGCAGGCTTGATGAGCATGAGACTTCTTTCAAAAACATTATAAATAGTAATGCGTCCAATCTTTTGACTGGTACTGTAATTTAAAATGTATGTCTATACAAAATTTTCTTCACATGATGTGCAATAATACGTGAATGCATGAGATCACAAAAATCATGTTTTCTGTTAAAGGGGACCTATAATGCCCCTTTTACAAGATGTAATATAAGTCTCTGGTGTCTCCAGAATGTGTATGTGAAGTTTCAGCGAGGGATGGATGATTATGGCCTAAAATCAAAACCTCGATTAATTGAACATTTTACCTCGATTACGATTAATGAATGATTATTTTGTTTCTGTTTTTTTTTTTTTTTTGGCCCTCATAGTTCACTGACAAGGTTTATACTATAAATATGATTGACTATTAAAGGTGGGATATTTTTTTGAGAGCGATTGCGTGTTTTGAATTAGTCATACCGTCTCTCTATTAATTGTGAAGCTGTGGGTTGTAAGTAGTTCCTTCAAATGTATAAAAATATATGCTATAATAAGTTGAGTTTCTAAGCTACTTTAGTGATAAATCACAGGACAGCGCTGACAACTAGTTTCTGCGTTCCTCTCTGTGCGCGCGATCTTCACGTTTTGCGCAGTTACTGTTGCGCAGCTGCGTGAGCACGGTAGCTCGGAATAATATACATCCAATCATCTAAAATCGCTTGAATGTCCAAGCTGGTAAACCTTACAATAAATACAACTGACAAAGTTTAGTGAAGACGCAAGGCTCACCGCTCACGTGCCATCACTATGTGTTGAACTGCCGTTCACCTCCGTGTTGCTTTTATGCCGGTGCGGAGCCACGTGGCTAAACGCGGTAGTATGTTTTTAAGGGGGAAGTATTAACAGGATTAAAAAAACGAAATAACCGACATGTGAAAATGACGTCGGTTAGAGGTTGTGAATTTCGGTTTCGATTACTTTCGATTAATCATCCAGCCCTAGTTTCAGCTAAAAATACCCCACAGATCATTTATTGTCAAAATTGGCCCTATTTGGGTGTGAGCAAAAACACAGTTTTTGTGTGTGTCCCTTTAAATGCAAGAGGGCGGAGCTTTAACAGCTTGCGCTTCGGTTGCTCAACAACAACAAAGCTGGAGAATCTCACGCAGCCAAAATGATGATTGTCAGCAACGGTGTTCAGCCTTACATTGTTCAAACCGGAGTCGGACACTGATGGAGAGACTCAGGAAGAAGTTACAACTTTTAGAATGAAACTGGACGTTTCATAATGGTTAATGGATATATTTATGTAGTTGCTCTGGAGTTGATTCAACTCATCGACTAGCATGTGCCGTCATGTTAATCTTTTGTGCAAATCCAGCTTTGAATTGACCCTCATTTGTGAATGAGTCCAGCGTAAAATGACGGCATGGCAACAACACTCTACTACAACAACTCTTCCTCTTCTCTAAAGCAGCCCAACATGGCCACACCCCCTTTGTTGTGTGTTCTCAGGGGCGGGGTTTATGTAAATTTTACGGTTAGTGATGTCACTAACCCGGGAAGAAGCTTGTTGTAGTCCCTACCAGCCATCTGATGTAGTCCTTACAATAAAGAAAATATCTCCCTTTGCATTGAACTTTGAGCGTCGTAACTTTGCAGATGGTGTTTATGATCAAACAGCAACATTACACACTAACTAAAGTTAAAAAAGTGAATCAACCACCCCTTTAATATTATGATACTCATACTTAAACTGATAAAAAAAATATTTTAACGTTATCTAAAGAAAACAATTATTTTAATATCAAAACATAATATAAATATATTTAAAACTAATATTAATTAATAAGTATAAACAATATAATAATATAAATATTTAAATATTTAAGTATAAATATAATTTAAATTAATATAAATTAGTAAATTAATTTAAACATAATATAATTAGTTATATATAATCAATTATTCGTAACATTATTTGTAACATTCGTAAACATGAACGTAACTAGAAGTACTGGTTAAAATGGTCTCAGTGTATAGCTGTTGATTGTTAAACTAACATTTAGTTTTACTAGTCTCTAATTAGCATCAGCAGGTAAGTCCATTGCTTAATTTTTTTTTTTTTTTTTTTTTTTTCAATCAGGATATTACTCATAATATAGCCCATCATATTAAGTCATGTGGCCATTTTTTCCTAACAAAATAAACATTTATTATCAAGCTCTTGTTCTTCTGAATGCAAGGCTGACTCTAGACTGAATATTAGAGTATCTATAAAATATGCTACTTATAAAGTATAAGACACACAGCAATCTGTCACGAAGATATTTATCCATCTTTCTCCAGCATTCTGTCTTTGTTTTGTACAAAGCCATGGAGGCAGTTGTGGGCTGATGGATTGTGAGTTTAGCAAAACAACTGAAAATTACATTTCATTATGCTGATAATGTCAAACCTCCAAATGCCATCCAAGGGGTATAGTTATTGTTGCCAGGATTGTGGCCTACACCTACACTACTGACGGCCTTCAGTGACAAACAAAACAACACAATATGTGTGTTTGCAAACCACAGAGCCAGAGAACAGAAAGAACTGTCCAAAACCTGACCTTTCTCACTTAACCCACACTTTCATTCCCATAATGCATTCACGGAAGGCCACACAATGTTCACGAAGCTTTTTTTCAAGGAAGCATAACACATAAGAACAGTGATAAAAAGCTAATTTCGGTTACTCACAGGCGAAGAACTTCCATGGCTGGTATGTTTTCCCAAAGTCAATGGAGCGCTCCAGAACCCACAGGTCCGGCCGGGGCGAGTTGGCAAACTTGATGAGCACGTATGCAACGTGGAAAAGCTGGGAAGAATAAAAAGAATTTCAATAAGTTCTCAACATGAATAATGTCTTATTTGCATTAAACTGTATCATTTATATATGCATTTACTGTATATCAGTCATCACCTTGCTCTATAAGTATATCAAGAATGGACCCATACTGGTGACAACCTACCCACCTTAAAGACAATGAATCGACCCTACCGCTGTACAATACATTCGTTTAACCTTAACCCTGGTTATACATGCATCCAATGGAGCTGAAGATGGAAACAGCACATTTTCAAATGGAGCCGATGGCATCATCACCACCTTAAACTTCCTTTTCACATAAAGTCATCACATGTGAATATCAATCCTGTCTCCCAGGCTTTCTGTTGGGAGTGGCCCTATACTAGTAAGGCAGTTATGGCTATGAGTTCATATAATGTCAAGTAATGTCATTTTTACATGACTGATAGATTGTATTTGAGGTTCACAGATGTTCTCCCACAGTGACTTAATCAAAGGCATGGACGTAACTGGACTGTTTTCCCTAAACTCACTCCATTAGCGTGACTCAATCAACACACAGACATTCTGCCCCAGAGAGAGAAAGAAAGAAAGAAAGGTGGAAGTAATGACATCATGACTATTAAATGATGTAATGCTAAATTAATGTTGAGATTAATACTGTTTGTAAGTTTATACCAAATACTACATTTGGAAGTATAATCAAATTGACCGTTCGCAAAGACCCGGCCCCTTTAGTTACTGTTGCTACGTCCGACAAGCCATTCCGCTCTCACGCAATGAAAAATACATTGCGGAGCAAAGAGGACACTGACAACGCGTCGACAGACAAGACAGAGCAGGTTACTTTTGCCATTTTTAAAAGAAATTTAAACAATAAATACCATTTTGTGGCTCTTTAATGTGTCGTGACAGATCGCTGTAGCACCTCAGTTCAAGCAGCTCGTGAACCGATCATCTCTTCCTACTAGTTCATTTATAGCATCAAATAAACATTAATGAACATCAAGGAATGTTGTTTCAACCGTCGAAAGATGTCAGTACACTCCATTTTTCAAGTTCAAGTCCACCTACTATCTACTAACTCCCCTGACTGCTCGGACAAAAATGGCGGATTCAGCGTTATGATTGGTTAGATCGCCTGTCAATCAAACCCCCAGCGAAGGGTCTATTGGCTGTAAGTCATTTTAACTCATTTTCTTAAAAAGTCTTGCGTAGTTGAATCTTGTATAACATAAAAAATGAAGTTTCAAATTAAGTTGAAATTGGTTAAATTGGTTATTTATTTATTTTTACATACTGATCTGGGCATATAGTCACAGTCTGTGAAATAGTTTCCTGTTTTATGGTAATCTCATAACAGCAAAATGATTTTGTGTTGTTGGTTTTACACTGACTTAGATTTTCAGATTAGAGGTGTTTAAAAAAATCTATAATATAACAAAACTAAAACCAAGAATATATAATAAAACAATTCCGTGGCAAACTAGTTTATATAGTTTTTATGTATTAAATAAGTCTAGAAAATTATTTTCAATCTCAGGACAATTACATCACCAAGACATTTTTACTTTATGGCCCACAAAAATTTGAATTCAGAAATGACAAGGTGTAATTTCTGAACACATTACCAGACACATGATTGATTTATAAGAACTTTATCATTCTTGTCTGAAGAACATCATGGAAAAACATGGATCATAGAATTAAAGGGATAGTTCACCCAAAAATTTAAATTCTGTCATCATTTACTAACCCTCAGGTTGTTCCAAACCTGTATACATTTCTTTGTTCTGTTGAACACAAAGGAATATATTTTGAAAAATGTGGAAACTGAACAATTCTGGGGCACCACTGACTTCCATAGTATTTTTTTTCCTACTATGGAAGTCAATGATGTCCCAAAGCGGCCTGGTTACAAACTTCCTTCAAAATATCTTCCTTTGTGTACAGCAGAGCAAAGAAATTTATACAGGTTTGGAACAACTTGAGGGCGAGTGAATGATGACATAAGTTTCATTTTTGGGTGAACTATCCCTTTAAGATAAAATATTTCTTTCAACAGAGAGATAACACATTTCTGATGGAAGCCAAAACTCAAATGATCAACTCTAATCCCCTTGGTCCATTTTAGTCTTATGTGATAACCACCTGACATTCATTTGTGCTCTCTTTGCTATCTCTACCACTCTTAAAACACCATGCCGCATTCTCACGGGAACGGCTGTTCTGTTATTAAACTACTGTATAAGTTTAATACAAATTTCACAAACAGATTTTAGATTAAGCCAGAATTAGGCCTTAGTTGAATTAGGGTATTTAAGTTTTATAAGCGTACCTTAGAAAAAAAAGAAAAAAAAAACATTACTGTTGTGCATCTTGAGACAAAACAATGGCACTGTGACATATTTTAAGATATATCAGTGCAAGCTGCTTTCAGTTAAAACAGCTCAAACATGCATTTTAGTCTAGGACTAGGCTGAAGCTTTGTCTGTGAAACCTTGGGATTAAACTATAAGAGTAATCCATAATGAGGCATCCTATTATAAATATCAGGCATTCTTCATCTAATCTTACTGGAAATGTGTCTTCCTTAGGAAAGCCAAAGGCTTAATGCTTAAACATGCATCTACTTCCTCTCTAAGCCTCTCAGCTCTGACAACACAGTATCCCCTTCAACACACACACACAAAACCATCCCCCACCATCTATACTAACTTCCACAACCCCTCAATGCAAAGCAACGCAACCCCAAAACCCCTCTGCTACAAAGAAGCACTTCAGCCACGTCAAGGGCTTTTGTCAGCGCAGGCCTCTTCACAGATACGCAGAACAAAAACACATCTGTGGAAATATCTGAAGGGAGTAGCGAGGTGGAAAGGTGGGCTCTTTGAAATGGGGATCAGATGCTCTTTCTTCCATCTGCAGACAGACGGCTGGTCACAGGGGTGTGAATGAACCTGAACTTCAGACTGTGTTTGTGTGTGTGCGTCTGCATTTCACATTTACCAGGACCATGATGAGAGATGCAACACGCTTCTCTCAAAAGGCAGAAAGTTTTATATGAGTATGAGATACTCCCTTTAAATGCCTTTAAAGGGACTAAACAGAGCTTTAGAATCAGATCTCTGAGATCTCTGATCTCTCAAATGATATCAATTTTTAATTAAAATAAATAAAAACTGGAGAGATAATTAAAATGTGCAAAAAATAAAGACTTAGATGTACATTTTTATTCTTTCAGATGAAAATGTATTGGTTGTCACAGCAAAACTTGCTGGCATGAAGCTATGAGTGGTTGTTAGTTCTTGCTATTTGGTGCTGGTGTCTTCTGGATGGTTTCTATGGGGTTGCTAGAAGTTTCTAGGTGGTTACTTACTGGAAAAAGCTGTCTTTTTTCACTGTGAAAGCCTTTTATTTAGTTGGGTTGGGTTTGATTTGCTGCAGAGTGAGGTAAGTGTGTAAGTTCAATAAAAGTCGAGTTGTGTACAGACTCTATTGGGCTTAATGATTGCACAAATTCCTTCTTTGTTGCCATAGTGATAAGTGTTGAAACATAGGTATGGGGATTGTGAATGCTTGGCCAATCATTAAACACCTGAGAAAACAGCAACACCTTTGTCAACAGGGAAAAAGTCACGGAAATGTTGTTAAACAAAACACAAAAAACTGAAAGTTGTTTCATTCTGGAATAAGTTGTTATAATACGTTACGTGGGGCATATTGAGTAACATTTATTGTAACTCTTTTTGACTCTATCTCTAAAAACTCTACAGAAGCCTGTTGCAGGAATAAGGGAACAGCATCAGTGAGGTGATCTGTGCATGTCTGAACATGCTTCAAAGTGACAGAAGATACGGTATGTTCACTCCATCCCCCTCACCTTCATCTATGACTTATTCACGATACAGCACTAGCCTCAAGTACCTTATTGCTTTTATAAAACGGTTACCACACAATACAAATATTAAAGCCAAAGTATGTATCAATGCAACTTTCATGAAGTAAAGTTTCACTAAAAGCCTTCCTTCCGCCGGACAAAATAGTCCCTGACTATGAACAGCAACAGAAGTTACATTATTATGCCATTAGATGGCAGCAAAGACTGTCTTTATGAATGTGTCAGTCAGTAGCGAAGACTTTTACATTGAAAAGACTGAATTGTTGTGAACACGGAACAAGACGCAACTGACAAATGCTTTGACTAGCGCTGTCAGACACGGGAAAACCCCTTAACTGTTAAAAGGACAAGATAATACATCAGACATTTAAACAGATTTTTTATTATGAACATAGGATTGACCTGAAGGAAAACGCTAGATCTGAATGCAGGTAATAAACTCGCTCACTCGATCTCTTTCTCACAATACTCCTCTACATAATACAGGAAGCTTCAATGAACAATATCATTTGAGAACATACAGTTTATGTTGCTAAGAGTGGTTGCTAAGGGTGTTGTGTAGTGATACACAGAACCGTTGGGTGAAGCGGTCATAGCCATGTTTTATCGTGAATAAAACACAGCTATTGACCAACCAGAATCAAGGACAGGAACTAACCGTTTTATAAGGTGCATTACAAGACATAATTAATGCATTAAAATACTTTTATACTTTAAGTAAAGTGTTAATTGGTCATTTATTTTCTCATATCCCAGCATAATATGCAGAAGCAAAGCAACACAAACAATTTATCATAGGAGTCAACAATGTTCATAGTACACAATGCCAAGATTAAAGAATAAACAAGTTTAGTATACAAGCTAGAGCAGAAGTGAAATGCAGACGAGAAGAGAATGAGAGCAATGTTTTAAAAATAAATAAATAAATACATAGGTGTTGTAGCAAGTTTTATGAATTGATCAACTCTTTTTAATGATTTGAATGTTTTTATGAAAACTGAATTATAATTTTTAGAGATTCACCAATATATATATTGGCCAATAATCGGTATCGGCTGATAAAAGCAAATTTCCACACTATCGGCTATCAGCTGATAGTTTAAAAACAGCCGATAGTCAGGGCCGATATATTGTGTCAAGCAGGAAAATGTACTGAATTTGTGCTTTGTGCAAAGAAAATGCTCAGAAACCAGTTTGATGTTCAATATTAATAGTAATTATATGAATTAATAACATTCAGAAAGTTAAGAAATATTAATTTATTCTTCAGAATTTAGTTTAATATTAATTTGAGTAATGTGTTTATAACTGATACCAGTTACTCTGAAACAAGCTGATGAAATGGAGAGAATAAAGTTTTTATTTGCATTTCTTTCAAAATATAATAATTAAAAATATAATGGTTAATTATTAATTATAATGATGAAATTATCATTAATTTAAAAGAAGGTATAAAAGGCAGAAACCCCAAACTATCGGTATCGTTATCTGTACCACACAGAGCATCGGTATCGTTATCGATATCACTCTGAATAATCAGCTATCAGTGGAGAAATTTAGTATCGGTGCATCTCTAATAATTTTTTTTAACTATAACATATAAAATCCTGAAACATTTAAGCAATAGAATGGAAATGGCAGCACAACTGTTTTGCAATACATGAACACAATAACTACATTGTGCTTATTTTTTGATGTAACTACATAGCAGTTACAGACACCTACTATAAAGTGTGATCCAATCAATCATCAGTTTACAGCTCATAAAATTTTATCCATGTTTTTGTGCATGAAACTCAGACTTGGTGTGAATGAGCCTAACAGAGCATGTTATGGTACTATAGTAATTGCACACCCACTCGATCCCTCGATCCCTCTCTCCCTTTCCTCTTCCTATCCTCTTCTTCCTCCCATCACATTTTTTATCTTTATAACACATCCTGTCATGATGTGTGCGGCTGTCTGTGTAAGACACCGGTGTTGCTCTGCAGGAGTGGAACGTTCCACAACTTCAGCAGTCCGACAGACACCAGACAGGCTTGAGAATAATGGCCTGCTTATGAGGAGAGCAGAAGGAGGAGGAGGGATTACCATGGCAACGGGGGATGCCATAACAGCTGCACGCGTGCGTTCACACCTGGAGTCCTGGCACATGTCATAAATCCTGTTACATCGTTAGCTGGTATGTACATGGTTTGGTAAAATGAAACTATGATGGGTCACTCCAGAGTTCGAAGATCAAACACAGCTGTTGCCCCCCAGAGACAGAATCTGATCGGGGCAAATGGATCCCACCCTTACAGTCCATTCCAGACATGCCTGAGAGAGCTGTGTTTACTGCCATCAATTCACAGCTACAGAGAAACAAAAAACAGCAGACTGTCTATCACCTCTCAAAGCATATTCACACTACAACACCGGTACATGTAACCTCAGGACATGAGTCACTGGATACTTTCTCTCTTTCCAAACACAAAACTGAACCACAAGAGCATTTCTTGTTGTTAAGGTATTCTGAGTTGTTGCCAGGGTGAGATGCTTACTGGCTCAAGTCTAGGACTGCAACTGACGATTATTTCGAAAATCAATTAATCTGTAGATTATTTTTCAATTAATCGATTAATTGGATGAAATTTAAAAAAATATATATATATATTATTTTTAATTAAAAATTCAATTCATTCATTTTCATTATTTTAAACAATATTGTTCCAAATCCCGCCCAATGCTATCCTACAAACAATGTGTAATATAAAGCCTATGAAAACTAAACGTGATTATATTACATTAATAGGCTATACTTGTTACATGTATATTTTTAAACCTACATCTAATTTCTAACAACAAAATATTTTAGCAAAATGTGTATTTTAGTCAGAATTATTGAGTTCCTATTCTACTGCGCTCCGTAAGTTTAACAAGACGCTTGTTGTCAGAATATGCAAAATGAAAATACTCGCGGGACTTTCTAACATTTACAGATAAGGATATAACCATAAAATGTGAGTTATGAGTCCAGGAAAACATGTGTCAAAGGCATTAAACAGCACACTCATCTGTCAAAGCACGAGAGGTAAACGCTAATGCTTTTGTTTGAAGCGCTTATAAATATAAAGCATTCTCATATTTCGGACAACTTGGATCATGTACCTTTCCCGGAGCAGCTCCCTCTGTGTCCTCCGCTATTTTTCATATGCATTTTGTGCATAAAAATGGGTTATTCAGTTTCCCAGGCACAGTGCGCAGACGCGACTAAACGATAATCAAAATCGTTGTTGATTATTTTCATTATCAATAATAATCAATTTTATCGATTAGCTGTTGCAGCCTAAAGAACCCACTTTCATGGTACTATAATATTCCAGTCTGTAGATACGGACATCTACGGGATTTTTTTATGGGAGTCCAACACAGGCAAAAATTGCGAATCTGATCACTTACTTTCTTCAAATTCCTAACCCCAAGTATGAGCAACTGTAATAATGATACTTTGGCTCCGTTTACACTAATGCATTTTCGTTTTAAAACGCATAACTTTTGCTATGGTTACGCTGTCGTTTACACTACTCCGGCGTTTTTGACCCTCGAAAACTGAGACTTTCGAAAACACTGCAGAGCCTGTTTTAGTTTGAAAATGCCGGGGTTGTGTTTCAGCGTAAATGTACCAAAACTGAGACTTTTGAAAACGATGGCGTGGCTGCCCACGTTCGCTCTGCGTATCCTTGACGACCGTGTAAACAATAACATGGAGACTGCAATCTTTGCTGGCTTTGTTGTCATTTTTAGCAGCCATTGTGCAGATAAACTCAGCATTTTTTAAATACTGCAGCTACCTACATGACCAAGAGGCAACTGTTTACACTTGTACGTGCATGCTCAGTGTGCATGAACGGTCATGTGACCTGCGTTTTCGGTCGTGTGGTCAGATATACTATAGACTATAGAATAACACAAGACGCGTCACTCGTATTGTTTTGAATTGGAGAAAGTGCAATGCGCAATATGGCGGAATAAGTCCCGCCTTCTAAATAAGAGCCAATCGCCGATTGGTAAAGTCAATGCGTCACTGCAGCGGCCGTTAGACGCTCCGGTTCCTACAGAAACAGTCAGACGCACGATTCCTATAGAGGAAGTTTCCTTAGGACTGCACTTGATCCAGCCTGAAAAATGACATTTTTTGTCATGATTTGAGTCTTTAGAAACAAAACTTATGAGACAGTTGTTGTCAGATTTCATTGGTGATTTCAAATAACAAATTTAATTGAAAGCTTGGAGAACAGCTTTGGAGAAGATGGCCGCCGAGTGAAATTAAAGCTACTTTTAGTGTAGACAGAGATCGTTTCTGAAACGCTGTGGAAACAGTGTAGGCGAGGATCGTTTTCATTTTAAAACGCAGTTTTTAACAGTTTTTAAACGGGGCCTTAGCAAACACCACTAATTATGTACAGGAAAATATCTTTAAGAAAGAACATACAGCGCATATCTGTCTATGGGAGACCCCAACAAACAAGATAAGGTATTTTAAACCACATTTTTGGCTCCTCAAGGCAATGATGCCAGTAAGAGAAGACACAATAGTAAGTTAAGATAAGAGATTGAAAGGCCAAGTAATGCAGAGCAGAACGAGACAATAGAGAGAGAATAAAGTAAGCTAAATATGTGTCCAAGCCAGGTTATTGAAGATTAATGCACACAGAGCATTAATGTGTGTCCTGACACACTTTGCTGTTAAACACTCTTATTCATTGCTGAACTTTGGCTACTGTAAGCATCTGAGCAAGTGTGAACATGAGCAGACACTGGTAATCTGTACTCAAAATACCACACCATGACAAAACATACAGCACTGAAGGAAAGGCCTACATAGCTTTCCGCCACGCTGATAGCTCAAAAAAAGGACAAGAGGACAGTGTTACCCCGAATGTTTTATAACTGCAGCTCACTGAGCTTAAAGGAATAGTTCAACCCCAAAAATTTAATTATGTCTTTTTATATTAACCTTTATGTTGTTAAAACTCATTTTTTTTTTATTTTAAGATGAACTATTCCTGTAGGCCAAAGGTTTTCAAACTGGTACCTAATATTGGGCAAAAAGAAGATACACTTGATGCAAAGAAAATATTTTCCACACAATATTCCAATATTATATTTGTGACCAAAAAGCATGTTGAAAACGACATGTATTCATAATATCACATTTAATACTACACACAGTATACACTACCTTTCAAAAGTTTGATCAAAGAAAAGTAAAGACTTTTATATTGTTTCAAAAGATTTCTATTTCAAATAAATGCTGTAGTGTAAATGGCTTTTTACACATGAAAATATATTTAAAATATAAAAAAGTTTGAAATCCTGCTTTAAGCCATGAACATCTAAACATACCCATGACTGAATTGACCCATAAGCACACTTAGTCAAATGTAACAGTCTGCTCCTAAATACTGCATTTAAACTGTTAAACCACATGCTATAAAAGTGTCCAGAGGTGCCAACATCCCATAAAAAATACCAACATTCACAAACAGGTGTGCTTCACCAACCCAGAGCGGGAATGTTCAGAAAGCACAACGCCACTGAAAGGCATCTACACTGCCATAAGCTCTCACGGACAAGAGAGCTCTTGGGCTCATGTGAGCTTACTTCATTCCTGTAGACCTTAGTAATGTATGGAGAAAGACATGCTGTTCATCACTTTCCAGCTTCTAGACAGAGGGATGTCACCGATGACATGTATAATCACACTTCATTTCCTGGGAATGCAGGATGGGCAGTGTGTGTGTGTGTGTGTGTGTGTGTGTGTGTGTGTGTGTGTGTGTTATCAGCCCTAAGGCATACGAGAGAGGTTATATGAGTTTGAAGGGTCGTCATCTGTTCACACCTGCTCTGCATGCCTCAATCCCACCCTCCCCTCCTGCAAAAGCACTACTATCAGTCTGGGATAATTTGAGCATTGCAGGAATATTGTTTATGTTTTCCTCTGAGGACCATGACTGGATTTGGGAATGCTTGCTGCAGGGTGTAAGGGAGGGTAGAACGTGACTTTCTCGTCATGTGTCTATTTAACTTAATGCTGAAAGCTTTTGCTTTGTCCTACTTCAGTTATTATCTAGCTTCCATCATCAGCATCATTATCCTCTACGTTTTCCTGACCAGGCATTTTTATAATTATAGCCCCTTTGGAATGACATGGGAAGATCAGAGGGAGTGGGCTATCTGTGCTTTTCTTTCCTAAGCTGGGAGGTCAAGAGGCTAATTGTTGGTAGTTCAGTGTTCAACCTGCTGGTTCTGCTCTTAACTGGTTCTGCGAGTCTCTGGGAGAGAGCGGTGGGTGTTTTCTGTGTCTCAGATGCTGTCCAGACTCTAATTAGATATCACAGAGTATAGCCAGAATGTCTTATCTGTGTTTCTCCCATCTGCTCTAACACACACACACACACACACACACACACACACACACACACACACACACACTGGACTTAAAGGGAGTTCTCATGGCTCTCCAGAACAAATGAAACAAAGTGAAACATACTTCAGTTTTTAGGTACTTCCATGTGTTTTCACTTACAATAGGTTTAGCATTTGAAGATCACAAAGGAAAGAGGGAGATGGAGTGCTGTACATTCTGAGAGACTGTTGTGTCTTGAAGCAACAAAAAGTAGTGGTGTTTTGTTTCTGAATGGTTCAGTGTTTTTGAACAAATCACTAGAGTGAATCATTCAATGACTCACTCAAAGATAGTCACTTGTTTCTTACCAGAATTAATCTGTTTTTGAACAAATCAGTTGAATGGACGATTCAATGACTCACTCATAAAGACAGTCACTTGTTTAATATCAGAATGAATCAGTGTTTTTGAACAAATCAGTAGAATTAATGATTTAATGGCTCATTTATAAAGGCACATGTAGCCACATACTGGCATTTTGATGTAACCTACAGAATAAAAAAAAATCCCCTAATTCTACTAATACACAGACTGACAGTCTTCTGGAACGCGCAAACACAGACAAGCAATACAAACCCCAGCGCTGTTGGACTGTGCATCAACGCTCAATAACGACAATCAGCCAATCAAATCCAAGGACTGGAACTAACTTTTGTATAAAAACATAACATACTAAAACTGTTCAAAACATAATTTAAAATGATCTTCTCTGCAATACACTAAGCTATGGAAGCTTGTTTCCGTAATGAAATAAAAGAGGAATTTGCGACTTTTTATCTCACAATTCTGACATTTTTTCTCAGAATTGCAAGTTATAAAGTTAGAATTGCGTGACATAAAGTCAGAATTGTGAGATATAAAGTCAGAATTGCATGATATAAAGTCAGAATTGCGAGTTATAAAGTCAGAGTTGTGAGATATAAACTCGCAATTGCATGTTATAATGTCTAATTATGTGGAAAAAAAGTCAAAATTGTGAGATTAAAAGTCACAATTACCTGTTTTATTTTTTGATTTAGTGGCGGAAACAAGCTTCCATACTAAGCAGTTAACTTCAAGCATATAATCAATGTCTCCATGAAGAGCCTGTCATACTTAAGTGCAACATACTTGCACACAGAAATAGACTAAAGACGACAAGCTGAGATTGATGAACGTATCTCAAGTCTCCCTCTCTGCCCTGTTCAGTGAAGTGTTTAAATAAAAGTGAATGTATGGGCTCTGTGTATAGCCTTGATCAAGCATTAAGAGTCTTGAATCATTGGTAAACCCCCACCTCCTCTGCCATTGAAAAGTCCTGAAAGAGGAAGCAGGAAACAAGAGCCAGCGCCCTCCTGCCCAGCACAGTCGGAAAGCCTTTTGTGCTCCTCTGGGAACTCGCTGAGAGGTTAGATGTGGTGAAGGCAGGTGCCCTCTCATTCAGCACCATGAATCACCACTAGCGCTACATTAGACATGGTTCGCTCTCAACTGCGACCAGTTTTAAATTGTGGCCACTGATACAAGGAGAAGATCTCAAATTGAGTAAGGAGATGTTATAGTTTTTGGAGTGTTGTGGGTTTGTCTGACATATGCTGATGACCTGTGTCCTCTGTTTAAAGATATAGTCCACACAAAAATTTAATTTCTGCCATCATTTTCTCACACTTATGTTCCAAATTTTACTTTCTTTCTTCTGCGGAACACAAAAGATATTTTGCAGAATATTAAGAGCAAAACAACATGGGAGCGCACATCCTTCCATTGTATGGACGAAAAAAAAACATTCCTCACACTATCTTGTGTTCCAAGTCAAACAGGTTTGGAATGACATGAAGGTAAGTATTTGATATTACAACCTCATTTCAGAGTATTTCATAAAACGTTTTATTTTTAAAAGTATTACATTACATATATATATATGGTATATCATATATAAGAGTGGTCAGGTCAGTTCGGTACCTGATAAGTGCTGCTTTCAAACGCTTTGGTGTGTATTTGTGTGCATGTTTTATGAAGAGCATCAGAGGTTTCTATTTACAATGCGTTTTTGAAGCGTTGAGCATTGTAGCCAATCACAGACATGCCTGTTGAGCATATGAATGCAATTGCCAATCAGAGGTGTTATTGAAAGGATTTTTTTTTTAAATGTTGTAACAAAAAAATGTAACAACCCAAATGCAACTATTTCTTCATTTGTGAAAAATACTATAATTACAGAGAGAACCAATAAATCAGTTTATTTTATATGTTTATTTTTAGAATTCAAATTATTATTTTGTAAATTCTTAAAGAATCAGTCAGACTGGTGGTCTGATGTCCTTCTTTTGTTTTGAGTGTCTGGGTGCTTGGAAGCCTTTATGTCTTTTCACACTGCACTTAACCCCAGGTTATTGCCGTTCTAAACCCTGTTTTTAACCTCAGGTAGAGGAGTGTTTCACACTTTAGAAGTGCCGTTAGTACTGCATTTTACCTGGGGTTATGAAACCCTGCTCCAAGGTTTTGCCTGTTTTTGGCTAGATGCTTAGCAACAGTCAGCCAATCACATGCCTCATGCTTTGTAGTCACAGAAACACAGCGGTTTGTTTAAAAAGCATGCTATGTTTCAGCGTTTGAGGGGAACATTTTCAAATGGTGACAGAAACTGCAACAACTGGAGGGAAGAAGTCAGAAAAGTCCATTCAATATAAACTGGATAGTAAAGTTGGCAGTATATAATATGAGGATGCACAATGCTAGAGTCTTTATGTAAACAGGTTGCATGCTGTGTTCGTCCAATCAATGATGATACTGAAACCGCAAATATGCAAATAAGGATGATAACCCAGGGATTAGGAATGTACAGTGTGAAACATCAGCTTATACCCAGGATTAATTGTTAACCCCAGGTAAATTAGGAGCAATGTGAAACATGAAGCAAGATAACCCAGGATTACATTTACCCAGGGTTTAGAATGACCCAGTGTTAACTAATATAAGTGTGAAAAACCCTTTTATTGTTCTTTTTCTTTTTCCTCCATGTCAACTCATCTTGGTTGCTCTGGTCAACAGATGGCCAAACAAAGGTCTCTTTGCAAGTGATGCTGCAGAATAAAAGCCAGAGATGAGGGAATCACTAGTGGTCAGATCTCCTCCTTTTGCTCTGAGTGTCTAGGTGCTCAGAAGTCTTTCTTTTTCTTTTCCCTCCCCTTCTCGACTCATCTCGGCTGCTCTGGTCAGCAGATGCTCTGGCCTCACTGTTGTCTCTGTGAGAAGGTCCAGGCTGGTCATCATCTCTGGATGTTTCTCCAAGAGATGGAGGAGAAAACATTGCACTGAGGGAATCACTTGAAGAATCAGAATCAGAGTGGTTGTTTGATCTATTATTTTTCTGTTCTCTGCTCTTTGACCTGCCAGAAGTCTTTCTTTTTCTTTTTACACCCTCTCTTATCTCAATTTGACTGCCTGAGGATTGGTCAGCAGGTGTTCTGGATCCTTTGGATCCGATCTCAGATCTGTTGTTGACCCGGTGAGAAGGTCCAGGCTGTTCATCATCAGTGCTGGACCTGTTCATAGATGATCCTCCAGTTCTGATTTCAGATCTGTTGATGACCCGGTGAGATGGTCCAGGCTGTTCATCATCTGAGCTGGACTCACTCGTAGATGTCTCCACACGTTCTGCTGGTGGGCCATTAAAATACACTGGATAAAACGCAATTTCCAAGAACTCACCCGATGCATTAAAAGTGATGGACCAGTAATCTGCATTCCAGGCCAGCATGAAGAGCAATGGATTGCGTTCAGGACCAGGAGTCAGGGAATACCGAGTAAGTTCACTGAGAGATCTTCGAACCAACCCAATATAAAAACCTGGGTTGAAAACAGTGAAACGACGTGGTATCCGTATTTCTGGAAGAGTCCTCTGGATATTCTCATCAATAATTGTTACATTAATTACATATTGTGGCCACATTTCAAAAATAACTAACTCATTGAAATCGTCAAGCTGAATTTCATCTTCAGCGATGTTGTCATCAAAAGGTTCACCTTGAGCCATCTGAACTGGACACTAATCTTCTGAACTACAAACTGGTATTTTATCAGTAGGTGACAGATACAGATATCCTTTCTCAACTACTGCTGCTATGAGCCTCTGAGGTGCATCTGCTCTATATCTCCTCCTTAGAATGCTACTGTGATGTCATCAGTGGAACAAGGGTTTAAAAAACAACAAATTCTGTACAACTGTGAGTGTTCTAATTAATTAAATGGGTTATCCAGTAAGGTAATTTGCGTGTGTGTGTGTTTGGCCACATGACCTAATTAATTTGTGTTTGTTGACAAGCAATTTGTGTTTAAATATATTGTCTAATCTGTTGCAAGGATATGTGGTTCGGATGCCTGTACCGAACTGTGATGGGTAACATCACGACTATGATGAGACAAAAAAAAAGGTATGCTTGAGCATTCAGTCCTTTTTAGGGACGCATCTTGTGACAATTTTTTCAGGTAGGTCATTAATTACTCACCCTCATGTTGTTCCACACCCGTAAGACCTTCGTTCATCTTCAGAACACAAATTAAGATATTTTTGATAAAATCCAATGGCTCAGTAAGGCCTGCAATGATAGCAATAACACTCCCTTTTTCAATGCCCAGAAAGCTACTAAAAACATATTTAAAACAGTTCATGAGACTACAGTGGTTCAACCTTAATGTTATGAAGCAACGAGAATACTTTTTGTGCGCCAAAAATAACTAAATAGCGACTCTATTCAACAATATCTAGTGATGGGCGATTTCAAAACATGAAGCTTCAAAGCTTTACAAATCATTTGTTTCGATTTAGTAGTTCGGAGTGTGTATCAAACTGCCAAAGTCACATGAACTATTGAAGTTTCAAAACACTTATGACGTAACAAAGCCTCGTTTACTGAAATCATGTGATTTTGGTGCTCTGAAGCACTGATTTTATATACTTCATGCTAAAAAGGCCTTGGTGGCCTAGAGAGGTAAAATCTTGAGACCCAGCTAAAACATTTTAGAGTGAAATACGGGGGGAAAAAAAACATTTATTTATAAGACTGCCTTGCAATTGCCACCTTATCAGGCAAGGAATGGTTGAAAACGCATACTCGTGCACTCATGGTTCATTCAGTACATTTAGCTCAGTGCTTTTAGTGTAAACTAAAGTAAAAATACTAAAAATACAGTGTTTGAGGAGTGATGTGTTTTTACAAGCATGTACCCCCAAGTCAAATTCAGGAATAGTTGCTTCACGTCATCTGTATTTGGAGCCCTCCTCTCTCATTCAACCTTTTATGGCCCTTCAAATGGAGGTCTTTTTAGGCTTGTTTATCTGCTGTGTTTATCTCAGATGGAGAGGAGGGATGGATTTATCACTCTTTTTGTCATTCCTCTCATGGGTTCTCATGCTTGGGGGCAGAGTTTAGAAATCTCCCTAAAGCACAGCCTACAAGTGTATATCAGAACCGTAGCACCATATTTTAATGCATCTGCTGTACAGACTACATACAGAATATAGTCGCTTCCATGGGAAATGGCAGGCTAAAGTCCACTTTTAAAGTGCAACCTTTTCTGTTTTCTTGGATGCCCAGTTTCTCCGTGTCTTGATTAAAAGTGGGGACTAAAGGAAAGGAATGGCCAGTGAAAACAGCCCCCTTCGGGGCAAAGGGAGGGGGAAAGGTATTTATATCCCTTTATTTGCCCCCTTAACCAAAGTGACCCCCTCTCCACTACAAACACACTTCCCCTCCCCTCTCAGGCCCAACCCAACCAATGAGCCATTGAATGGATGAAAGACTCCAACAACAGCTCTTGTTGACCCGGCAAAAACAAACATTTACTCTCTCATTAACAAGGCCTCGCATTCACTCCATCCCTTCCCATCTTTTTAGTAGTATGTACTTTAAACTCCCCAAAAAAACACTATCCTCTATCAGTGTGGAGAGGGAGGTTTAAAGAACAAAAGGGAAAGAATGAGAGAGAGATGAAAGGGAATAAGGTGCTCACGAGGAACTAAGAATTTAGCACATTCAGGCAAGTATGGAATAATTCTATTTCTATGTAATGAATCACTGCGTACTTGTTACCGGGTAAATCTGCCAGTTCAGCTGAGTGTGAATTCACATCTATTCATCAGAGCATGTTAGAGGAAAGAATATGAGACATCGGGGCCTAAACCACAGTCTGAACTTTATGCCAATGTGCCCAAAATGTAGAAAGAAACTTTTGTGCATAGACCGATCACATTAGCATTAGACTATTAATAGCCTAACTTTATAATGTCAGTTCATTCAAATGACTAAGAGTTGCTGAGAAATGAAATATGGAATTTTTTTTATAATATTCTGATCAAATGCTAGTAATCTCACTATATAAAGTCTAAAAAGGAAAGAGTTTTGTTTACACCCCTGGTCATCCAGTTTTACCACAAAAAACAAACTAAAAAACACAAAAAAAAAACTGCTTAATCTTCTGGAAAATACAATCATGGTGTGGTTTTACATGGTTTTTAATTAGTTGAAGTTGGTCAATAACGCACCAAGAAACTGATAACTAACAATATAACTATAAAGAGTTGGGTGGATTTTGATTGGCTGTCAACATTTTTATCATTCATCAGCTGGAAAAAAAATCGTTATGAAAATGATTCCACCAATAACATTCCTCAGTGTCATTTTCCGCACACTTTTCAATAAAAACATTTCACAAATTGAAGTGTGTTTGGCTTCAAAATATGAAACAAATAAAGACAAAATGTCTTGGACACTTTCTGGTTGTCAGACTTTGTGGAACATGTTCATATGTTAATAATAACTACACCAGTGGTTATTCTGCTGGGACATCTGTGTGAACCTGAAGGAAAATGACTTCATACATCCACAAAAAATGACCTTGAGATCATTTGATTAAAAATAATGAAAAAGTGGCTCATAAAATTGAAGTTAGTTCAGAGAAAAGCTCTAGCATCATTTGTTTTGCTGATGCCGCTTGTTATTTTGTATCGAATGCAATGAAATTTAGACATATTTAAGTGTTTTATAAAGTGTCCAAATACTTTTTGGGGTCACTGTATATTGGTCAACCGCTAAACTAGTTAGAATGATACCTTCATACACATCACTCGCCTTTACTCACAGTGTAAAGGTGAGCAGCCACACCTACATATATACATTCATAAGCAGCTCCTATTGTGTGAACATGAGCTTGAACTGCGGTTCTAGGAAACCAAAATCCTAGATATCTAAGAAACCAAAGAAGCCAAGGCACATTTTAGATCTACATATTATTTCACCCTTGGTTGACCGTTCAGATCCTTCAGCCAACTTTGGTTTGTCACTGATAGTTAATCAGCAGACTTGGGAAACAGCGAAAGGTCTTAAAGACTAATCTGTAGACATGTCACCTGTGAAAGACAGCTATCTATCAGATAAGCAAAGTCACACTGCAGGGTCGTGTACCTATCCATTGAAAAGCTGCAGGATCACCCTATTGTTTCAGCTCCCAGACTCAGCCGTGAGAGAGTGCTTGGAGACATGGAGGTGGGTTTCTTTCTCTAATGCATAACGGAACAAGTTTCGACAGGAATCGGGGGCGTTGCTGAACTCTGCCACATTTCTGTTTAAAAAAAACACTACGACAGCCCCCACACGCCATTTCAAATTCTCCTGCCATTTTGGGGGTCAACTGTTCATTTGGGTTTGACATTATTTCTTGAAGTCTACCTGCTGGCCAGAAGGTTGGGGAACGTGAGGATCCCTGAGGAGGTGTGAATTGTTCTCATTCATTCCTATGTGGCATAGCTCAACAGCTTTCATGTCCAGCAGATTTACAAGCATGCTTTTGTTTAAGTCGATGACCAACAATTATTAAAGAATTGTATTGGGAATGGCTGTAAAATTAACTTGTTAATTTAATATGATTAAATACTGAAAATAATGAGATAAAAAATGATCAAAATTAATCATGCACCTTGTACGGAGCCCTGCACATTACATGGAAGAAAATAAAAGTAAATTGTGCACGCGATTTACTATTTCGTTCCCTCGATGTGTTAATTTGTGCGGAAGATTTACTATTTCGTTCCCTCGTTTTGCTAATTCGTGCGCACGATTTACTATTTCGTTCCCTCTTTTTTCTAATTTGTGTGCACGATTTACTATTTTGTTCCCTTGATTTGCTAATTTGATGCGCACGATTTACTATTTCGTTCCCTCGATTTGCTAATTCGTGTGCATGATTTACTATTTCGTTCCCTCGATTTGCTAAATCATACACACGATTTACTATTTTGTTCCCTCGATTTGCTAAATCGTGCGCACGATTTACTATTTCGTTCCCTCGATTTGATAATTCGTGCGCACGATTTACTATTTCGTTCCCTCTTTTTTCTAATTTGTGCGCACTATTTACTATTTCGTTCCCTTGATTTGATAATTCGTGCGCACGATTTACTATTTCGTTCCCTCGATTTGATAATTTGTGCGCACGATTTACTATTTCGTTTCCTCGATTTGATAATTCGTGCGCACAACTTACTATTTCGTTCCCTCGATTTGATAATTCGTGCGCATGATTTACTATTTCGTTCCCTCGATTTGCTAAATCGTGCGCACGATTTACTATTTCGTTCCCTCGATTTGCTAAATCGTGCGCACGATTTACTATTTCGTTCCCTCTATTTGCTAATTCGTGCGCACGATTTACTATTTCGTTCCCTCTATTTGCTAATTTGTGCGCACGATTTACTATTTCGTTCTCTCGATTTGATAATTTGTGCGCACGATTTACTATTTCGTTCCCTCGATTTGATAATTAATGATTTACTATTTACTATTTTGTTACGATTTACTATTTCATTCCCTCGATTTGATAATTCGTGCACACGATTTACTATTTCATTCCCTCGATTTGATAATTAGTGCGCACGATTTACTATTTCATTCCCTCGATTTGATAATTCGTGCACACGATTTACTATTTCATTCCCTCGATTTGATAATTAGTGCGCACGATTTACTATTTCATTCCCTCGATTTGATAATTCGTGCACACGATTTACTATTTCATTCCCTCGATTTGATAATTTGTGCGCACGATTTACTATTTCGTTCCCTCGATTTGATAAATCATGTGCACGATTTACTATTTCGTTCACTCTATTTGCTAAATCATACACACGGTTTAGCAAATTTAGGGAACAAATTAGTAAATCATGCACACAATTAATAACCCTGTGAAAAATTTTCAAACCCTGAAATTTAAACAAAAATAAGCCAATCTTATTTTCAGTTACAATAGACAATAGTCACTATTCCTGACTACTGTCACGTTAACCTCATTATTTATCAAAATCCTCTCCTTGAACTCCTCAGAGTTCACTGCTTCATTACAATCTATTTCTTATCCTCACTTTTCACCCTCAATGTATCAAAAATGCTGTTGAAATGCTCTGCTAATATTTGACAGGGGAGTGGAGGAAGCTCTAAACTGCCCTGTGACACTTACAGCCAATAAAGGAGATAAGACCAGCCTGTTTAAAACAGGAATGGAAGAGATAGAAAAACAAAAAAGGAAAATCAAAGCTGATAGATGCATGGTGAGATGAAGGCTGTGGAGCGTAGTGACCTGTAGATCCACTGCGAGCCAAACCAGAACACATGACTGAAGAAAGTGAAGTGAACTAAAGGAATGACCGGAACATGTCAATAAGAAACCCACAATGTTCAACTATCTTCAAAGCAGGAATGTATATGGAGTTTGTATCAGCTGATCCTTCCAGCAGTTTCTCCAGATCTTTGCAAAGTCTTTGCAAACAACATCCATCCCAAGAAGAGCAAAACCAGCCATTTTTTGGATTTTAAAGGAAGGATACTGAAGTTGATACTAGATCATTTGTGATCTCAATTAGAAATGACTGCATACAATGTCGAAACACCTGCTAACAGTCAGTAAAATGGCATCTAAACTCTATAAGACTCTGCACACACACACACACTTGCACGCAAGCTCACCTCCCAATGCAATGGAGATTAGGCCTAGAGGATACATAAACAACAGTCAGTCTGAAAGTGTCTAATCTGTAGATCTTGTTGATTTACTTTACAGAGAACCTTTATCCAGGAGAAATGAAGTGAACACAGGCTCAAAATCAAATACGTCTGCCACACAGGGAGATGTGCAAAGTTCTTCAAGATGTTCAGATGATCTGTTTAAACCTGTCAGCTAAGTGTTTCTTTGTAAAGAAAACCTAACATTTATTTATTTATTAATTTTTGGGGCCAGTGAAATCCATGACTTCACAACCATATGCACATTAACATATGACATATGGTTTATAGATTTACCCCCAGGGCTTGACATTAACATTTTTGCTCACCAGCCACTGTGATCCAAAGATACTAGCCACTCAGCATTTTCACTGGCCACAGTTTTGACATTGATGGGGAAACACGGCCATATAGATATTTTTAATATGATCTCATAATTTGGCAGCAGGTATATTAGGCTGCTGTCACTTTAAGACCTGATGCATGGATCCATTATACTGTTACACATGCGGTTTCTTTCTCAACTTTTTACGTTCACTTAAAACATAACTGACTGTTTATGTGAATACTCATCAAGACCGGCATTTTGACATTATTTTGCGTGTATTTGACTGTTTAAGCGCAATAAGCAGTGAAAAAGAACTCAATTTAGTACTGAGAGACGGCTTTATTTGTGCGTACTTTGGATGTGAAGTAATGGATGGTAATGAGTAAAATTTTGCACAGTATATGCAATCCCACGCCGAAATACAAGCCCTTTAACAGCAACAATTTTCATCGGGAGCAAATGAAACAAATGAGTGAGGGTAGGAGGGTTTGTGTGTCAACTCGCTGTTGGAGAGATGAGAGAGTGAGAAAGATCAGCTGGAATCGTGTATCTATTCTGCTGAAAATGAGTATTGGAAGCGTTTCAGATATTTCAGTATGGATATGTACCGAAAAATCAATTTTTAACAACACTACATTGCACTTGGACTTTTGTGGAAAAATAAAATGTTACAAAAGTGTAGAACATGGCCCCTTTAATAAATAATAGGAGGTGAGCAGAGGTCAGCAGTGTTCGGTGTCAGTGAAGATATATGCATCTGGGGTTTAAATGGGGCTGTTGCCAACAGGGATGCTGGGGGAATGGGGCTACAGAAAAGCCGCAGACAAAACCTCCGTCATGATCGATGGTTAAAGTTGAGGTAGAGGACTCTGAAGAATTTAGGCCAGGAGTTCAGATCCCTGCTGTTTCTGAATTACCCCATTAACAGCCGTCTCAAGCAGGAATGATGGTTCACACTCATGCACGAGACACTCTCATGGATGTCCATTATGTACAATCCTGCTCATATTAAAACTCAGGCTCTGCCATGCAGGAAAGACTGGATTATATAAAGTTTTTCCTTATGCCCTTGTCTCCGTGGTTCCCTCCTATTATGTTCAGATTGGGTCCGTTCTTCTCTCTCCCATTAACAGGCCCATTTCCATGCTCAGTAAACACCATTAAAAAAAGGGTGTGTGTGTGTATATTACTGGACAGATATGAATTAGACAACTTCAGTTGAAACAGAAAACAGAGTAAAAGAGACAGAAGCAAATCTTAAGACTTACCAGGGCCCAGTGCTAAGGATTTTTTTCTACTGGCCTTGGTGTTTCAGCTTTTTACTTGCCCTGCCAAGTAAAAAGTGTCTCCGCCAATAAAAATGTTATTGTTTTAATTGTTTTTGACCCATGTAACTTTGTATTCCAATAAATAAGGTTGTTCTGACACCAACATTTTAGATACCAGGGATATTTTACATTTCTCAATTCCAATTTTGATTCCACAGCAAAAACTACTAGTCTAACTAATATAAAGTTCAAACATTATTAAAGACATGTAAACAGTCAGTCATAAAATAAGAACTAATAAACAAATTACAAGCAATAAATTCAATAGATCTTTAAGATGGTAGGTCTAACAGTAGTATTCAAGTAAGAAATACTACAGAAATTGAATAATCAAAGAAAGCAATAAGGTACAAGAGGCTGTGCTGTATCGTGAATAAGTCATGGCTGAAGAGCGTTGTTAGACACGACGTGAATGACTTATTCATGACAGAGCACTAGCCTCGAGTACCTTATTGCTTTTATAAAACGGTAACCACACAATACAAATATTAAAGCCAAATATATGTATCAATGCAACTTTCATGAAGTAAACTTTCACTAAAGCCTTCCTTCCGCCGGAAAAAATAGTCCCTGACTGTGAACAGCAACAAAAGTTACATTATTATGCCATTAGATGGCGGCAAATACTGTCTTTATGAGTGTGTCAGTCAGTGGTGAAGACTTTTACATTGAAAAGACTGAATTGTTGTGAACACAGAACAAGACGCAACTGACAAATGATTTGACTAGCGCTGTCAGACACGGGAAAACCCCTTAACTGTTAAAAGGACAAGATAATACATCAGACATTTAAACAGATTTTTTATTATGAACATAGGACTGACCTGAAGGAAAATGCTAAATCTGAATGCAGGTAATAAACCCGCTCACTCAATCTCTTTCTCACAATACTCTTCTACATAATACAGGAAGCTTCAATGAACAATATCATTTGAGAACATACAGTTTACGTTGCTAAGAGTGGTTGCTAAGGGTGTTGTGCAGTGATACACAGAACCGTTGGGTGAAGCGGTCATAGCTGTGTTTTATCGTGAATAAAACACAGCTATTGACCAATCAGAATCAAGGACAGGAACTAACCGTTTTAAAATGTAAAATAAAATACTGCAGTCTTCACTGTATAAATGAAGTATAGATTAATCCTTATAAAAGCTACAAAAGTTATTCAGTCAAGTTTTTGAAATTGCAGGTAGTGACAAACAGCATTTACAAAAATTCTACACAGTGTGTACGAAACCGAACTGAACAACTAGTTGTTAATGATGTTCGACGAGAGAAATGAGAGATGAGAGACGAGAGATACATCTCTGATGCGCATTAAAATATGTATTTTAATGCGAGCCAAAATATGAGCCAAGCTTAAACAACAACCCCAAAACGCTTAGAATAAGTGGACATGGCAACACTGCAAGAGCACGCTCTGTCAAGTAGCCTTTAAACAAAACACAACGTCTCCGTTGACTGTGTTGTGCTCTAGTTAAAACTGCTGAACACAACAAGTCTTTTGTCACTGTAATATTACTCTGTTCAGAATAGCGGATACCAAACACAAGAGACGCCAAAACGTTGCTAATGGTTATCATGGTCAATCATCGCAGTTTTGGGAGTGAGCTGTGTTCCGTACATGGAATGATAATTTAGGAGACTCTCTCCCACACTTAAATGCGGTTGTAACTCCTGAAAATTCACAGTGTATACGTGGCCTTTAAGGCCTAATGCATGGATATATAATAATAATATATTGACATGTCCGATTTTCTTAAAATCATGATAAACATTTGTGACAACTGTCTTGAGCATTTTTCATGTTGGCCCTGGGCCATTGCACAGTCCTTATTGTTGAGCAGTGCTTACGGAGCAAGAGTACCGTAGAAGAGACTCAACATATCACTCAACATATCAGCTCATTCTGAATATAGATCAACAGGTCTGACAGATAAAAAGCGTGTCATCCTTTCCAATGGAAAAAGTGAGGGAAAAGGAAAGGAAGATGCTGAGAATTGCACAATGGGAACTTTGTTTGCAAGGTATGCAGGCCACACACACTGGGACGTCCCATACCTGAGAATATGGAAAACACACACACATATTTTGACATGGCAGATCTTGTACCTGAGGCATAACACACTCTCAGTGAAAACTACAGTCATTGTATGTAAAAAATGGATTAAAAAAATGTCATTCCAAACCTGTACGATTTTCTTTCTTCTTTGAACATTTACATTTTCATCTATGCATCTCGCAGGCACCTTAACCAAAGTGAAACCCAAGAGAGGAACAAAAGCACAGAAGTAGATATTTTGAAAAGATGTCTCAGTGTTTTTGTCCATACATTGAAAGTCAGTGGAGTACAATCTGTTTTAGACCCCATTGACTTCCATTATATGGACAAAAAACAAACATTTGAAACATCCTTCAATATATCTTCATTTGTGTTCTGCAGAAGAAAGTCAGTCATACAGTTTTATTTTTTGGTGAACGGTTGCTATAAGATAGCTTCTGATCTTCATGATCTCTACATAATGGCAGGAAAACTAATATCATGCAAGGATAAGGAGCGCAATTGACTGTTTTAAAGTCCCCCTGTGGTGTAAATCAAGTTTTTAATGTTGTTTATAAGTCTATGTGGTGTTTTTAATATGCTTTAAGACAAACCATGTGCAAATTCATAAGTTAACATCATTGCTGAGTATTTTCTCCTTAAAACTGCAGTGAACCAAAGACAGTCTCAAACCCACGGTTTGAAATCGCTGGTGTTTCTGACATCACAAACTACCCTGTAACCAATCATGTCAACATGTGATCATCAACGAGTGGATCTCTGAACTGGTGTGAGTGAGTGGAGGCGGGGCTAATTTGCATATTCATTGAACCACGTATATTAAATGAGGCAAGGGTGTAGCATTACATCCAAGATATTTTAAGGCATGAAGAAATTATTTCAAGAAAAAAAGACATTTAAATATGTCATTTTGGTAATCAAAGATAAGTTTTAAGGGATACAATTATTGACTACAGGGGGACTTTAAGAGACCAAGAAAGAAAAAAATTAGTGAGAGATCAATACATCCAGTTTAACTGCCTTGACATTGGATAAACTCAGTCCTTACTAAATGACAGGAAACTGTGCTGCTCTCATGATTGGCATCATGCCCATCTCTGCGCATGGCACACAATAGAGCACTTTTGTCCCCAATGAGTCCCACTCAACCCCACCCCCCCAAAATACACTCGAACACACTCACGCAGAGTATGGTGCAACTCTGGATTAGACATCGTCTATTTTTAACTATTGTTTCATATGCAACAAAAGGGTCCTAGAAAAGGGCACAGGATTGGAAGAAGAGTATTTTTAGGTACTGAAAACTTGCGATATAATATAGCGTGAAGTGCAAACTTGTACATGAGTAATGAATTAGAGCGAGAAATAAGAAATAAACAACCCTGTATCTTTAACAGAGTGATGAAAGTTTCCCTGACAGGCTTGATTATTGTTTTGATACAGTGTGGAGTATAATTTAGATCTGTTGGGATAGGATCCATCCATGATCTTCATCAAAAGATTACAGGTTGATGACTGAATTCTTTAGAAAAGAGCTTTAGTAATGAATCATCTAGTTTAAGCTTAGATAAGTGCATGATTGGTTATTTCCTGAGCATTTATGTGCTATTAGCAGCATAACAGTTTTTATTTGTCTCTAAAGCTAAACTCTCAGTGATATTAAACTAATGTGCCCTGGGGATTACACACACAAATGAGGTTACATTAACAGTCAGCATTTGGCTAGGAGAGCTCAGACAGTAAAATGGAAAACAATTTTCAGCTTAAAGGTGCTGTAAGTGTTTTTAGCTTAGCTTTTGCTTTTTTTTCATTAGACTGATTTAGACTGCCGCCATGCATTAAACCACACACCTTTTCTCCAAACCTATGTCAGCAAACCTGAATACGCATGAATTTACTCAATGGCCAAGTTTTCAGAAAAAAAGAGCAAGCAGCTTTCTTGTATACAGAGCCTTAGTAATGACTAAAGTCTGACTCAAGAACAAACTTGATTCTTTCTAACAGTTCAGTAGAATATACTGGTTAAAAACAAACTATTCTTTTACATCATTATGCCATAACATTGTCCTTGACATCCTGGGACATATTACTCCAATGTTCCAATAAAGCCAAATGTAGCACAAATCTCTATTTATCGATTATTAATTGAGATTTCATGTGTCAGTTCAGGTTGTCGGAGCAATGACTACGTTTATAAAAACATTTTCAGTCATTTACAGCCTAAATATAGCCTCCATTTAGATTAAAGGCTGGAATAGTACACTACACAACTTTTAAAGGGTTCATTGATTATGATTTCACTTATTTAACTTTAGCTAGTGTTTAATGTCGCCGTTTGATCATAAACACCATCTGCAAAGTTACAACGCTCAAAGTTCAATGCAAAGGGAGATATTTTCTTTTACAGAAAGGACTACAACAGATCACTGGTAGGGATTACAACGAGCTTCTTCCTGGGTTGGTGACATCACAAACCCCAAAATTTACATAAACCCCGCCCCTGAGAACACACAACAAAGGGCATGTTGGGCTGCTTTAGAGAAGAGGAAGAGTTGTTGTAGTAGAGTGTTGTTGCCATGCCGTGATTTTACGCCGGATTGCTTCACAAATGAGGGTCAATTCAACTTTGGTTTTGCACAAAAGATTAACATGACGCCACATGCTAGTTGATGAGTTGAATCAACTCCACAGCAACTACATAAATTTAATAATTTAATCCAATCCACTAACAATTCAGAAATGTCCAGTTTCATTCTAAAAGTTGTAACTTCTTCCTGAGTCTCTCCATCAGTGTCCGACTCCAGTTTGAACAATGTAAGGCTGAACACCGTTACTGACAATCCTCGTTTTGGCTGCGTGAGATTCTCCAGCTTTGTTGTTGTTGAGCAACCGAAGCGCGAGCTGTTAAAGCTCCGCCCTCTTCTGGAAAGGGGGCCGGGAGCAGCAGCTCATTTGCATTTAAAGGGACACACACAAAAATGGTGTGTTTTTGCTCACACCCAAATAGGAGCAAATTTGACAAGCTATAATAAATTATCTGTGGGGTATTTTGAGCTGAAACTTCACAGACACCAGAAACAATATTACATCTTGTAAAAGTGGCATTATAGGTCCCCTTTAAAACACTAGGCATCATACACTTGCTGACTTTGAAAATGGTAACAGAGGAAAAACTGGGCATCATACACTAAATGACTAAAAAGTATTTGTTCAAATCATTTGATTAATTGACACCAAACCCACTGCACCACTGTTTGGGAATTACTGGTGGCTTTAAAGTAAACTTGCTAGAATGACAGATGAGTTGAAAAGAACCTGCATGAACACTGGTTAATAATCGAATACATGTAGAGAATTTAATTAATGTGTTTAGAGAAAGAGAGCGAGCGACAGGAGAAAGACATGACCTTTGATGGAGAGGGTCGTTTTGTTCCTGAACAGGTTGAGGCAGATATTGAGTAACTAACATTCCAATCCAATTCATTTGCTCCGAGGGGTCAGAATGCACCTAATACCTGCATCACTATTATTGCTCCTCATACTTACGATTAGGGCTTGTTAGGGCTCTGAACAAACCTAACCAGATGCGATGCAATAAAATTCCAGCGACAAGCAATGTTTGTCTGTCCACGACAGACCAACACGACTACGAGACGTGACAAAATCAATCAAAAACCACAGCCAATCACAAGAGCGTGTGGGCACTCACACTCGTAGCCAACTGGATAAGTAAGTACATAATCAAATTCATAAATATTACACCATTTTTAACTTTGTATACTTATTGCATATCACAGTCATGGTGATTAGGACAAAAACTCTTGGTGTAAATTTACATGGTGTAAATCTAAATATTAAAGTCCCCCTACAGTCACTAATCATTTTATCCCTTAAAACTCATCTTTGATAATCACAATGACATATTTAAACACTAAACACTTTTTACCCTTGTTTCATTTATACATGGATCCATGAAAGTGCAAATTAGTCCCTGCCTCCACTCAATCACACCTCGGACTACCTGATCCACTCGGTCAACTTTAGTAAATGCTACACAATGGCAAGTGGAAATATTTGCTTAACTCATCCATATATGTTTGAACCAGACTGATTCAGAAGAAGAAGAAGAAGAACTGAACACCAGTGTTAACAGTTTACAGTGTTTTTGTTCAGCGCTGAGTTCTTCATGCTCACAAATTCTCTCAATAACAAAGTGTAGACACAATGTAAATAGAAGATTCATTGTGTAGTGCAGACAATTTGTTGATTATAACAGAACTTTGTGAAATCGTGAACTAAGAGTGACAGCCTTTTAGTGATTGTAAAGGGAGCTGTCTTTGCACGCTTTCTAGGCTATATATAATCTATTCAAAATTTGAATAAAGTCGACACATAACAGTAATTGATATGATTAGCCTTTGACTTGACTACATTAACAAACAGTTAATGACGTGTTGCTAATGTTACACTAACCATGTTCCCATTCGCCGTTGATGGGATTTGTTACAAGTTTGTGACGGTAGAAGAGAGGGGCAGTTTCAAACCACGTTTTAGAGATTCTTTTGTACACTGCCGTTTTGAGGAGAAAATACTCTGCAATGGTGTTGACTGATGAATTTGCACATGGTTTGTCTTAAAAACACCACATAGACATATAAACAACAATAAAAACTTTAAACTTTTGGTGTGTTACTCATCCTGCACTGATTGTGCTATTGACATGAATAAAACCTCAAACCACGCATATTAATGAGGAGAGATGTGCTATTGTACTCTTCTAAGAGATCTAAATACTGATTTAAAGGGGTCATTTAATGCCACTTTTACAAGATGTGAAATAAGTCTCTGATGTCCCCAGAGTGTGTATGTGAAGTTTTAGCTCAAAATACCACACAGATCATTTTTTATAGCATGTTAAATTTATCACTTTTTGAGGGTGAGCAAAAACGCTCAGTTTTTGTGTGTCCCTTTAAATGCAAATGCACTGCTGCTCTCAAGAAGAGGGCGGAGTTTCAAGAGCTCGTGTTAGCACATAGTGTTAGCACAGCAGCGCCGATTACCTCAGACTCAGTTGATGAATTTATGTAGCTGATGTGGGATATCTTAAAGTCATTGATTAGCATATTCTTTCATGATAATCTATAAATCGCTCGTGTGGGAACTGTTGTAAGATCCTACAGAGTCAGAGAATATATGCTGCATGAAGATGGATCAGGTATAGTTTAGTTTAATTACAGTTATAACTTATGTTGTCATCTTCCTTTTATGACATGCTATTGCATTTGTGTTATGTACTGTATTGCAATAACATGGCCTCACCCCTCACCTCATCGTGTTCTCGGGGGCGGGGTTTATGTAAATTCTAGGGTTAGTGATGTCACCAACCCGGGAAGAAGCTTGTTGTACTCCCTACCAGCCGTTTGTTGTAGTTCTTAAACAGAAAATTCTTTAAAAGAAAATATCTCCCTTTGCATTAAACTTTGAGCATCCTAACTTTGTTTGTGCTTTAACAGCAACATTACACACTAGCTAAAGTTAAAAAAGTGAAATCGCAATGAAACACCCCTTTAAACTTATGACAGACTATAATGGGTGAAAAAATGATTTGGGCATTGGACCACCTATCAACCACTTGTTTATATACCACACAGCAACATGCTAAAAACCATTCAGAGAACATTGGCAACCATATAGCAATGCATTGGCAACCATTCAAAACACCACTGTGGTGGCAAGTTCTGTACAACTCATATTTTCTCCTGATGAAGTGTTATGTAGTGTAATGGCATTAATATATATAGTACATTTCTCTCCGACAGCTTTTTAACAAGCTGGTTTAGTTGGCACTGAAAAAACGCCAGCCATAATTAGGAACTCAATACAAAGCCAGTCACTTCTCTCTGCCTCCATTCAGACAGAGAGAGGGGGAGGGAGGGAGAGATTGAAAAGAAAGGAAAGTAGGTTGTACAGGGCTTAGGCTGTCACATATTACAGCCATGTTCAGCTGAATTAGACCAAAATGAGATAGCCACGTTACACAAATATACAGCGACAGAGCTCTGAGTGATATAAAATGGACAGATTGAACATATGTAATATATTAATATACACTACTGTTCAAAAGTTTGGGGTCAGTAAGATTCTTTTTAAAGAAACAAACACTTTTATTTAGAAAGGATGCATTCAATTGATCAAAAGTGATGGTAAAGACATTTATAATGTTACAAAAGATTTCTATTTAAAATAAATGCTGTTGTTTTGAACGTTCTATTTATGAAAAATATTGTCACAAGTCAGATTCAAACTTGGGTCACCTACAAATAAATGCAGCCTTGGTGAGCATAAGAGACTTATTTCAAAAACATTAAAAAAATTGTGCTAATAATTTGTGTGTTAATAATAAACATCTCTCTGGAATGCTTCATTATTGCTTATATTTTTATAAAAGTATGCAGGCCCAGATAGAAAGTGCTTTTCCCCAATTTCTACATTCTAAATTCTGTGAATATGGTTAAAAAAAAATGTTAAAAACAGCTGAGAGTACATATTCATGGTAGCTGAAATGAATTTCGAATAGGGAATGTGCAGAACCTTGTAAATGACATCCATTCCGTTTGTTTATTTGTTTTTTGCAGAGTGCAGATTCTGTGTGGGCCTAGTAATAAACCACTTACCAAAATGTTTTTTTTAAATACAGTCATAAAACAAGATGTGACTCAAGCTTCTCATAATAAAGCCCTGTAGCTTGATCACTGATTGCTTCCCATTAAGTCATGACAATCAACGTTTGAGTCGTCAGGCTAGATTCCGTTTGAAGAGTCTGAAACTCAATGGAGGTCAATGGGAATCTTTTGTTGACAGTAATTCACTTCCCTTCCTCGCTCTCTAATTTGAGCAGCATGAAGCTACATGAAGCAGTGCTGACTGTTTATGTAGAATCCACTGTGAATGCCGGAGGACTTTAGGTGGAGAATAAGTGTGGGAGAGTGTATGTAATGTTTATTTACAATTACAGTTTAGAAAGTAATAGTCTTAAATGCCCCCTGGCTGTTCAGCTATTCACAAATAACAAACCTCGATACACAGGACCAATACGTGAAGTGTTCAGAGCAACAGCAACAAGAAAAAAACACCTCCAGATACTCCAGACTTGAGTATGAATGGATGATATTCAACTTAGGATCCACCCTTGAAATTCAACACTCATGTGCCATCCACAAAAGCGTCTGCTGTAGCCGAGTATCAGATGACTCTACTGTATGCTGAGTAATCTGAACACGATATGTGTGTGTGGGTGGGGGGTGTGATAGAGAGTTAGACAAATTGTAAGGAATCCACCAGCAACATACCTGTCCCAGGTCCAGAGTGACGTTGACCTCGTTGTATTTCACACTTCGGGAGAGAGGAGGGCTTTGCCACCATCTTTCAGTACCATCTATGGCATTGCTGATGGGATGCGCTCTGTTAGTGTCTTCTGAGGTGCAGATGTCACAGTACTGGCCCTGTTAATACAGGAAGACACAAAGTTTAGCGTTTAGATTTCTGTTTAAAGGGTTAGTTCACCCAAAAATGAAAATTCTGTCATTAATTATTCACCCTCATGTTGTTCCTTCATTCATCTTCAGAACACAAATGAATATATTTTTGATGAAATCCGTCATCTTTCTGGCCTCCGATACACTGCAACGCAATTACCACTTTCAAGGCCCAGAAAGGTAGTAAAGTCATCGGTAAAATAGTCCATGTGACTGCAGTGGATCAACTTTAATGTTATGTAGCGACGAGAATACTTTTTGTGTGCAAAAACCAAACAAAAATAACGACTTTATTCAACAATTTCTTCTCTTCCCTGTCATTCTCCTACGCTGTTTACTCTGTAGACAGTGCAGAGATTCCCTGTTTACGTCTGAACGCCGGCTTTTTGTTTGCAAAAACAAAACAAAATAACGACTTTTTCAAAAATATCTAGTGATGGGCGATTTTAAAACACTGCTTCATGAAGCTTCAAAGCTTTATGAATGTTTTGTTTCGATTCAGCAGTTCAGAGCGTGTATCAAACTGCCAAAGTCACGTGAACCACTGAAATTTCGAAACACTTATAACGTAACGATGCCTCGTTTACTGAAATCAGTGACTTTGGCGCTCCGAACTACTGAATCGAAACAAAAGATTCGTAAAGCTTCGAAGCTTCATGAAGCAGTGTTTTGAAATCGTCCATCACTAGATGTTGTTGAATAAAGTCGTTATTTTTGTTTTGTTTTTGCACACAAAAAGTATTTTCATCGCTTCATAACATTAAGGTTGAACCACTGTAGTCACGTTTACTGTTTTATCGATGTCTTTTAACACATTTCTGGACCTCAAAAGATGCAGTGTCATTGCTGCTTATGTGTGGATCAGATACCCTTGGATTTCATCAAAAATATCTTAATTTGTGTTTTGAGGACAAATGAAGGTCTTACGGGTTTGGAACGACGTGAGTGTGAGTAATTAATGACAGAAATTTCATTTTTGGGTGAACCCTTAAGTACTTTGCAAAACAAAATTGATTGATTGAGCAGTTTAATGCATTCAATCTGTCACAAAAATAACGATTTGAGGCTCTGAATGCACAATGCTTTAGTACATCACATGATCAGGTAATGACTTATCTGTAAAACATTCAAGCTGACCTGTAAGCTTTACTCTACTCCTTTAATCCTGGCCTTGAGACACCTCGGCCACTAGATAAAACTCTGCTAAAGGAAGTCTTAGGTTTCTAACTGCTACTTTTAGTTCAATTCAGACAGGTTGAAAGACCCCTCTAAGGTCAAAAAGTTCAAATGTTCACACTGTCTGTCAGGGTGAATTCACTACACACTTGTGCCACTTTGTGTGAGTGGTATTACAGCACAGAAACCACCCACAATCTAGTTTATCCAGATGTTATATTGTGCTCTAACTGTTGCCGTGCTGCTAAATGCATTAAAAATAAAGTTCATGTCATAATTAAGAGCTGTGTGCATTTTCTATCAATCATCAAATGTTGATGAAAAGATAAAGAAGAGAGTTATAGCTGGACATTTCAAGCATTTAAAGAGCTGATTCAGATGGAAAATGACCTGCAAAGGAATTGTGGCGTGCAAACTGAAATTTAGCACCAATTTTTGGGGGGTTTTTGCACCACCTGATTTGCATAATTCTTTTAGTGAATGCAGAGAGTTCGTGCAAACAACTCTAATTGCAAATGCAATTCCTTCTTGGAAAATTTCCCCTCTGTTTTCTTCACCTTTTATCTGTTTAGTTCTGATAATATAGACTGGAGGACAGTATGAATTTTCCATGATAAGCTGAGTTGTACTTTGACTGAAAAAGATGCAGAGACTAGGCAAAGTAAAATTCAATTCTGATAAATAAATTACGTGCAGAAATCCTTTGAAACTGTGATCAGCAAATAGTTTTAGACACTTGTTGCTTGTGAACACTGAGGATTTGTAGGGGTTTAGTGTGCAGGATTTTCACTGAAAATGCTGGAAGAAACCAAGGAATTCGCTCCCTTCAATATCCAACTGCTGACAACCAAAACCTCTTTTAATATTTAGAGATATCTGTGTACTTGGCTAGGAAAATAAATTCATTTATAACAGCATAAATTAAATAATAGGAGCGGACTCAATCAGAAATTCACAAATTATGTTGAGACTACCCATGTATGAAGGTTTCTGAGATTGATTAGATAAGATTCCTTTGACTAGTAATTAATAATCCCTCATAAGAAGGTTCAACCACAGCAACTATAGTTTCTCCCAAAATACCAGTTACTATAGTTGCTGTAGCAGCAACTATAGTAACTGGTATTTTGGGAGAAACTACAGTTGCTGCTACTGCTGTAAAATTGTACTAAATTATTATGGTAGGCCTACTATTCTGAATAATATGTTACCCTGGACCACAAAACCAGTCATAAGTTGCGCGGGTATATTTGTAGCAATAGCCAATTTTGTATTGGTCAAAATTATTGATTTTTCTTTTCATTAGGATATTAAGTAAAGATCATGTTCCATGAAGATATTTTGTAAATTTCCTACTGTAAATATATCCAAAATTTATTTTTGTGAGTGGATATGCATTGCTAAGGACTTTTGGCATTTGGACAACTTTAAAGGTGATTTTCTCAATATTTAAATTTTTTTTTGCACCCTCAGATTCCAGATTTTCAAATCTCAGCCAAATATTGTCCTATCCTAACAAACCATACATCAACGGAAAGCTTATTTATTCATGTTATGTATAAATCTCAATTTCAAAAAAATTGCCCTTATGACTGGTTTTGTGGTCCAGGGTCACATATTTGAAAGTTTGTATTGCTATCAGATGAATAGTTTATTGTATTCATCATTTGTAAGTCGCTTTGGCTAAAAGTGTCTGCTAAATGAATAAGTGTAAATGTGTGATGTTGTGAACACGTCCACAGGAGGTCCCTGCAACAATCGATGAGGTTGCAACATTTTATTAACATATTCTTTGAAGTGTGGTGCAAATCTATGTGTGTGTGTGTGTGTGTCTCCCTCAAGGTCTCCTGCAGGAATGCCACACATTCCTCTGGGAAAATCCCAGTAGCACTACGGGGGTTGCGTTTTACTCTTTAAATGTTTAAACATTTCATGCACTCGCCAGCAAGCTGAGTCGTGCCTCCTGAGCCTCCTGCTAATGAAGCCTCAGTGGGGGTCTCTATGAGCCAGTGTAGCACTTTATAGGGGTCTTTGGCATTTTCACCTTGAGCAGGTGCTCTCAAAAAAAAAAAAAAAACAAAGTTTGGAAGGATCCTCAAGCCCAAAAGCACTATCCTGACTTGGTTATATAAACTAACAAAAAAATAAATAACACTAAAATATTACAATGATGTACTACTGATGACAAGTCTAATATGGTAACGTACCATGGCAGTTCCATCTTTGGGAATTATTCAGAACCATGATACTATCTAACATATTTAAGTACTAAAACGATTAAAAGTGCATTTCATAAAGTCAAATTCAATCCAATATAAACTATAGCGACAACTAACATCAAAAATATGCTTTTATCCATGCGTAAGTAATGTAAACGGCAGAAAAGTGAGTATTTTTCACATCTTTACCTGAATAGTCTGACTCGGGTCCCCTGACACGGGCCCCCCGACCAGTTTGCAGTACAGGTCTTGAATCGGCTGCTCGTTCTCGTCCACTCCGCAGGTTGCCGTGGCCGTGATTTTCGTCCCCTCCGCTAGATTAAAATACGGTGGGTGCAAACTGAATCCGTTCACGCCGCCGGTGGGCAATTCCTGCGCCGTTAAAGCTTCAATGAGGAGCAGCAGCGATAGAAACACAAACACCGGTGCGCGCGACGTTCCCCTCGCCATCTTCACCTGTGCCGCACGCTCAACACTGTTGAAACTGGTCAAAATGTCCACTGAGAGTTTTCTGTGGTGTTAATCACGGACATTTGGAGAGACCGAGTATACGGAAAGTCGTTGCGGTTTCTTTCTGTGTGTAATATACAATAATAACAGGCAGAAGTGCAGCTCGGTGGGCACCTTCTCTCTCGGGCTCGGCCTCTTTGCTGCTGAGTTCAGTTCAGAGAGGGCAGTGCACTTGTGCGCGCGCGTCGTTGAGTTGAGAGGGCAGTGCGGTGCGTGTGCAGTCCTGTCTCTCTCTCACGCTGCGACACCCAATGAATAGGTGACAGGCTATGTGCTATTGCTGGAGACCCTATTCCTGAATCTCATGTTTTTTGTGAATGTTACCATTCACATGGTAAATATTAAAGGATAAATGAAAAATATGGCATACTGACCCTTCATTTTGTTTCGCATGGCTTGCTTTTTAACAATGTGTTTACCATGCAATGACAAAAGATTGGCGCAATAACATCATAAAAGTATTATAAACGTAGCTATACGACTCGTGCGCCATATTAGCTACTTGTTATATAATTCTTTTGAATATATTAGATAACTTTGTTTAAAGAAAAGACGTTATGTCTTCACGTCCTCCTCGCTCTCGAACGAGCGTTCATGAGAAGTGATGTCCGATTCGTGAATGACTTTTTTCAGTGAATCGGGCAAGCAAGCAAAAAAAAAAAAAAAAAAAAAAAAATCTTCGTTTAAAGGGTTAATTCACCCAAAAATGAAAATAATGTCATTTATACTCACCCTCATGTCGTTCAACACCCGTAAGACCTTCATTCATCTTCGGAACACAAATTAAGATATTTTGATAAAATCCGATGGCTTTTGAATAATATCTAGTGATGGGCGATTTCAAAACACTGCTTCATGAAGCTTCGAAGCTTTACGAATCTTTTGTTTCGAATCAGTGGTTCGGATCGCGTGTCAAACTGCCAAACTGCTGAAATCACGTGACTTTGGCGATCCGAACCGCAGCAATTCATTATCAAACATTTGTAGAAACGATCTCTGTATTGAAGTGTATGCTAAAATGTTTTAATTTTTGTTTATTAATTTTGGAGCAACTAATATTCATGAAATATTTTTATTTTTTTTCCTTTCAGAACAGTACTCTAGTAGTATTGCTGAAATAATATATGCAGCATTTTAATTTGGAAAGTCTTATTTTGAGCTATTACTATTCAAGTAACAGCATTTATGTGGTTCTCTTCGGTATTTCATTATTAATTTTATTAGGTGTTCAAGTGCGACTGGCCACTTGGTGGCGCTATAACAGGGGGGGGGGGGACATAAAAAGGGCTATAACTACTTCATCGCTAGTAGTCCGATCGACTTGAAAATTGACATGCAGAGTCTTTGTCCAAGGTGCAATGACTGTCCATGAGGACACTGACGCATCTCAAAAAACATGTCCACCATCGGCCAATGACGTTTGAGCAGCTATCAGACAGGGTAATGGAGGCAGATCGGAACGAAACTCCTCATTCTGAGCAACTTTGCCCCTAGGACCGCCGCTGATCATCGAATCGTTCAGTAAATATTGGAGATTATTTAAAAAACAAACTTTGGCGAACTAGTCCTAGGTTTTTGGCTCAACCTCGATAACTGTTAAAAAGCTTTAAAAACGATATATTTCCTATGGTAAATTGCCTGTATTTGTTGTTAATGGTCTTTTCCATCTATGTTCGAGATGGTTACATGTATTTAATTTCTATGTTTTAAATTAAAACATAATTTCTATGCTTCAAAAAAACATCTCAGAGCCTCTGTTATTTTAAAAAGGATATTTTATTGCAACACAATACATACCTACTTAATAAGAGATGCAAAGGTTAAAAATCAGTGCAGTACAAATTAAATGTTTTCACACCAGACAAGTAACATTTGTAATAGCGACCAGCAACCCATCAAACTGTGCATTACACTATCCAACACTGTGAGATTTCCCACCAGAGCTCGTTCACATTCCTCCACACCTCATACAGCGTCTCAGGCTTTCATTTTCCAGTCTACAGAACCTGAGGTTTAATTAAATGGCAGCGCTCCAGAGAACAAAGTGAGAGAGAAGGGACAGAGGGAGGAGAGGAGCAGGTGTTTTCTTCGCCCATCATTTTGACCACCTGACCAAAATAACGGAGGCTCTGAGATGTTTTTTTTAAAAGTATAGAAATTATGTTTAAGCCCAATAGGATTTCACCTAGTACAACATAACATTTTTCTTAGCTGTGGAAACCATATGTGCTCTTTGTAACACTACCAAAAGTCCATGTCATGCCTTTAAAGGGGACCTATTATGCAAAATTTACTTTTGCATGGTGTTTGGCTATAAATGTGTGTTGGCAGTGTGTGTACACAACCACCCTATAATGATAAAAATCCAACCCCTCCTTTTTTTTTTAATCCCCATAAATCATAAGCAGTGTCTCTGAACAAGCCATTTCCAGATCCCTGGCAATGTGACGTCACTTTAGCCACAGGCCCCGCCCACAAATGTTGACAGACACTGCCGTTTTAACATAGAACCGCCCTGAGCGAGTTCACAGCGAGTTGTACACAGTCCACCATTGCTGCACTGACAAGAACGTCTCCCAAGTGTTTTAGGTGTTCTGTAGCTGGATGAATTAATCCAAATCTGAGCCGCTGGATAAATTTTGATTTAAAAGAAAATGCTCCCTCAATTCCGTCAATTCTACCGAAATTCGTTTATGTCTGCGCGAATCATTTCACACCGGACTGCTTTGTGAACAAATGTCAATACAAAGGGACAATACAAAACAGAGGTTGTGCTAAAAAATTGTTACTCAAGGATATATAAGTACAAACTGTTCGTGATCCAGCTTACAGTCTCCAGAGTGATACTGGATACGGCAGTAATGAAGGTGAGAGCACTTTATTACAGTTCATCGGAGTTGATTTACGGATATAAAGTTTACCAGTTTATTAAGCACCACCTGAAAAGGCATAAGGTCTTTATATATTTATTTACTGTTAGTTGTAACGAGTGTTTCTGTGTACTTCGCTATGTATGTTGATGAAAATACAAAGGAAAGAGAGAGAGTTTATGGATAATATTTTAATGCACACTTGCACTGTGTTTTATTAAGCTCTTAGAGTGATTTTCTAGAGTGAAAACAGACGCTTCTTATTTTGTGTGAAGTACAGTAAACATCATAAAACTCATCTGTAAAGTTTTGGCCATCATTCGGACGGTACAACAGGCTTGTACTAATATAGAGGATAAAAACAAGAAGACAATATGTTATAACCGTAATTAAACGAAACTATACCTATTCTATCTCCATGCAGCATATTCGTAGTTTCTGACATTATAGTGCGTCCTGACTGACTCCTGACACCGGAGAATCAGCTCTTGAAGCTCCGCCCTCTTAGGCAGAGCGCAGCAGCTCATTTGCATTTAAAGGGCACACACTGAAACGGCGTGTTTATTATGTTTTAATTAGCAAGCATGTAACCATCTCGATCATAGATGGAAAAGACCATTTACAGCAAATACAGGCAAATACGCTTTTAATTGTATTTCCCCTAGTACGCTAGCAGACACCTTGGCAAAAGAATTCTCAATAGATAGTAAGTTGCTTACATGAGTGATCAATTTTCTTAGTTGTAGAACCCAGCAGGTTAACTATGTCCAGCTGCCTTGCACATCCAGTTGGTGAGGTCTGAACGCGCTCTGACAAAGGAAGTGATGTCTCACACTCATTGAAGTATAAGCGCGAGACATCACTTCCGTCATCAGAACGCGTTTTGAGACCTCACCACCCGGATGCGCAAGGCAATTGGACATAGTGGTGTTTTAGAGGTGAAAAATGATATAAATACTGCTCGGTTTCTCGCACAAACCAATCGTTTCGTGTCTTAGGACATCAATGTGTCGTCACGAGCCGCAGGGTTTAATTTGGATTTTTTTTTCAGTAATTCAACTCAAATTGTGGAACTCGTGTATTAAATAAATTCAATGCACACAGACTGAAGTACTTTAAGTCTTTGGTTCTTTTAATTGTGATGATTTTGGCTCACATTTAACAAAAACCCACCAATTCACTATCTCAATAAATTAGAATACTTCATAAGATCAATAAAAAAAAGGATATTTTATACAGAAATGTCAGGCTTCTGAAAAGTATGTTCATTTCTATGCACTCAATACTTGGTTGGGCCTCCTTTTGCATGAATTACTGCATCAATGCGGCGTGGCATGGAGGCGATCAGCCTGTGGCACTGCTCAGGTGTAATGGAAGCCCAGGTTGCTTTGATAGCGGCCTTTAGGTCATCTGCATTGTTGGGTCTGGTGTCTCTCATCTTCCTCTTGACAATACCCCATAGATTCTCTATGGGGTTCAGGTCAGGCGAGTTTGCTGGCCAATCAAGCACAGTAACACCATGGTCATTGAACCAGCTTTTGGTACCTTTTGCAGTGTGGGCAGGTGCCAAATCCTGCTGGAAAATGAAATCAGCATCTCCATAAAGCTTGTCAGCAGAAGGAAGCATGAAGTGCTCTGAAATTTCCTGGTAGATGGCTGCGTTGACTGTGCACTTCAGAAAACACAGTGGACCAACACCAGCAGATGACATGGCAGCCCAAATCATCACTGACTGTGGAAACTTCACATTGGACTTCAAGCAACATGATTTCTGTGCCTCTCCACTCTTCCTCCAGACTCTGGGACCTTGATTTCCAAATGAAATGCAAAATTTACTTTCATCTGAAAAGAGGACTTTGGACCACTGAGCCACAGTCCGGTTCTTTTTCTCCTTAGCCCAGGTAAGATGCTTCTGACATTGTCTTTGGTTCAGAAGTGGCTTGGTAAGTGGAATGTGACAGTTGTAGCCCATTTCCTGAAGACGTCTGTGTGTGGTGGCTCTTGATGCACTGACTCCAGCTTCAGTCCCCTCCTTTTGAAGCTCTCCTAAGTTCTTAAATCGGCTTTGCCTGACAATCTTCTCAAGCCTGCGGTCATTCCTTTCACTTGTACACCTTTTCCTACCACACTTTTTCCTTCCAGTCAACTTTCCATGAATATGCTTTGGCACAGCACTCTGCGAACAGCCAGCTCTTTCAGCAATGACCCTCTGTGGCTTACCCTCATTGTAGAGGATCTTGATGATCATCTTCTAGACAACTGTCAAGTCAGCAGACTTCCCGATGACTGCTGTTGGGATTACTGACCTAAACCCAGTATTTATACCCTGAGAATGGTAATTTAATAGAACTTGAAATTAAATATTCTAATAATTTGAGATACAGATTTTTTTATTTTGATGAGCAGCAAGCTGTAATCATCAAAATGAAGGCAAAAAAGTCTGGAAATATTTTACTTTATGTCTAATAAATCTAGAATATATTTAAGTTTTACTTTTTGAATTAAATTACAGAAAAAAAAAAAAAAAAACTTTTTCATGATATTCTAATTTGTTGAGATGCACCTGTAGTTTTGGACCATAAGCTCAAATGGGATGTGTGGACTGATTATTTAAGTAAGAAATTACAACAGAGGACGTATTTCTTAAAGAAACTGTTGTTTTTTAATGTCCATAGCAGAATGCTTTTGATGTTTTATGGGACTTTTATTGAAAGCGTCATGACATTTTGTGTGAGTTGCTGGTATGGTAATGCTTCAGAAGCTCAGAAGAAATCATAAAGGAAAGTAGTTACATTGACAAGTAAACTATTGGGAATTCCGTTACCAAGTATAGAGAGTATATATAAAGAGAGGGTGCTGAATAAAGCTAACGCCGTTGTAAATGATAAGATGCATCCCTTATCCTATGCTTTTGAACCATTGCCATCTGGTCGGCGGTTTTGTGTCCCCCGATGCATGAAAAACAGGTCCAAACTATCTTTCATACTATCTTTCATCCCCCAAGCAATTAAATTTTTAATTCTTTTTCTAGTAGTAATTGTTGATCAGCTGGTCTGTTTTTTTTTTTGTTTTTTTTGTTTTTTTAATATATATATATATATATATATATTACTTCTTATATATGCCAGCTGTGATTGTTAAATGTCTGTGTGAGCAGGCTGCAAAACTACTTTCCCTAAACGCAACCAGCAAAGAGGCGCCCCTCTGATTACTAGTCATAAAACACACACACATATTCAGTCCAGCATTTTTATCCTTATTTGCTGCAGAATAATAAGCTGCTGAGGTCAAAAGTCTGGAGTCATGTTTTAGTCAAAATGAAAATTCATTCACTCACCCTCACATTGTTTCGAACTCATCTTTCTTTTTTTTTCTGTAGAACATAAACGGAGATGATAGGCAGGATGTCCACGCTGACCTTTTCTGTACAATAAAAGTAGACAGCAACCAGTGGCTGTCAAGCAGTCAAGAGAAGATGGCAGCCAGATGTGTGAAGACATTTGGTGTCTCTCCATTGACAAAAACAGACAAACATGGCCTGTTCTTTAGGGGATAAAGGATGCTGTTCCAAAACTGTATGACTTACTTTCTTAAACAAAGAAACTTACGAACTTAAACAAAGATAATTTGAAGAACAGAATAAGAATATTATACTAGGTGAGTAAAGTTCGTTGGGACAAACTTTGATGTTGGCTTGACAAAACCATATGGAAGTTTGAAAGTTTTATAAGCTTTAAATTTAGTGAAGTGGAAAAAGAAATAAAGACATTGCTAACATGATTTAACACTTTGCTAGCATTAATTATCATTTTGCTAGCATGTTTTAGCACATTGTTAATATGAATTAGCATGTTGCTAGCATGTTTTAACACATTGCTAGCATGACTTAACATGTTGCTAGCATGATTTAACATGTTGCTAGCATCTTTTACCATGTTGTTAGCATTAACATATTGATAGCATGATTTAACATGCTGCTAGCATGAATTAGCATATTCCTAGTGTAACAGACGTAGGCTAGTAAGAGCTGTGCGTGTAAACCCCTGAACTCAAGAGGTGCTCTAACGACTGACGCTAGAGACTGCGGTCTTTAGCCTCCTTGTTAGAGCGCCCACCTCCCAAGCGGACAGGTCCGAGTTTGCGTCCTGCTTTGCGCGGGCAGGTGCGAACTAGAGGGGCTACACTAGCCTATTTTAAAACATTGCTAGCATGAATTAACATGTTGCTAACATGTTTTAGCATGTCGCTAGCATGTTTTAACTCATCGGTAGCATGAATTAGCATGTCACTAACATGAATTAGCATTCTGTTATCATGTTTTAACACACTGCTAGCATGAATTCACATGTTGTTATCATGTTTTAACACATTACTAGCATGATTTAACATGTTGCTAGCATGAATTAGCACATTGTTAACATGTTACTAGCATGTTTCCTGCATGATTTAACATAGTTAACATGTTAACATAATTAGCATGTTTCTAGCATGATTTCACATGTTGTTAGTAAGTTTTAGCATGTTGCTAACATGATTTAGCACATTGCTAGCATGTTTTAGCACATTGATAACGTGAATTAACACATTGCTAGAATGTTTTAGCACATTGTTAGCATGAATTAGCATGTTGCTAGCATGTCTCTAGCATGATTTAACATGTTGCTAACACATTTCAGCATGTTGTTAACATTATTAACACATTGCTAGCATGAATTAGCATGTTGCTAGAATGTTTTAACATTTTGTCCTAGGATGGTCATTAAGCTTTGCTAGTGATAAACAGCTTAAATACTCTATAAGTCTTATAGTACAAAAGTTTTGACCCCTTCATTGAAAGTCTGAGACCTTTTCACAATTTTGTTCATACGTTTAACAAAAATCATAATTATAGAATAATTTGAGGAATTTGAAAAAAAAAAAGATAATTTGAAGAATATTGATAATCAAAGAGTTTTAGTTCCCATTGACTTCCACTGTCCAGACAAAAAATATAATGAAAGTCAATGACAACCGAAACTTTTTGATTTCCAATATTCTTCAAATTATCTTTTTCATGTTTCACAGAAGAAAGAAAGTTTGGAATGACATTAGAGTGAGTAAATTATGAGATGTTTCATTTTTGAATGAATTATCACTTTAACTCCCCTGCTGACTCATGCCATTTTTAATGAATGAAGCTCAAGGCTGACGCACTAATATTTTCATCTGTCCTACACATGTTGACCTCTGAACTTTGCTCTCAGAGGAGTATCACAAAAACTGGCAGGGGTCAGATCGCTGTTTGACTTTGGAAGCCTAGAGTCCTCCTGCTAATGCAACTGAACTCTCATTCACTTCCAAACAAGAACACATTCCACACGGCAGACAAAAACGAAAGAAGAGAGAGACAAATCTCACAACTGAAGGATGAAGGGAATGTCATCCAGCTGTCACATACTTCCTTTATGGACAAGAGAGTCAACTCAGAATACAAGAGATGAAAGAAAGGGGGGTTCGCTTCTTTTTGTCTGAAGTGGCTAAGTCAGTGTATTAGTCTCTAGGCCTCTTGATTGAGGCCTTATTGACCTCCTGGTTGCCAGGGATTTCTTTTAAAGAGTGAGAACGATGTGGAAACGCCCCGTTACACCCTTACAGACTCAGCACAGGTCAGCAACTAAACTAGGGCTGTTCTTAACATTTTTTACAAGATGCATATGCTCCAGTCACATATTTTTCTATTCAGACAATCTTTTGAGTGTCTGAGAGATTGTTTGATAAAGTTCAGAGGAAACCGTCTTGTCACAAACACAGTTCTGATGTGGCACAGACGTGACCAGACAGGCCTGATCTTAACTGTGATGTGGTTCTTAGCACATCACAGCACTTAGCACTTCACCTGTGCAGGCTGGGCTGTTCAGGATAAACTGAATGTTTGTGTACACGAGAGAGGGTGAAAATAAAACTAGATTTGTACATGAGTGATGGCCCATGCAAAACTCTTTATTGTTGAGTGGTTGCACTGTTCAATATTAAGTCACAAGTCAATATTATGTGATATAAAGTTGCAATTATGAGATATGTATGGTGGCCGAGAGAGCTCAATGCGCTGCAACTGAAGAAAACACATGCAAATAGAAAAAACACCAGCAAATAAAGAAAACATCTTCATCAGTTTGACAACACATTTGCTGCAAAAGATCACAACACATGCAAATGGGTCAATGACGTGACGCAATTTTTTTTTTTTTTGTCCATATGGTTTAGTTAAATTTAAAAGGGTTAAAATTTCAAAATAAATTTGCAAATTACTTGCATACATTCTCTTTTTTGAGGACAAAGTCTAAAATTTCTGTTTTTAATTCATTTTGAGAGAATATTTGGGATGATTGTAAAAACATCAATGTGGTGTAACCGTAAAAACTTTGTACCAAATAATTGATCTTGTTTAAAAAAGGTAAAATTCTCAATAAATAAATTCTCAATAATAATTCTCAGTAAATAAAAGTAAATGGAACACCATTGTTCTGGATATTATAATTAATTTGGGGAGTCAAGTCAAATTCCTGAAGTGTCAAGGTGGTGTAACCACCTTTCAAGGAGCCATTTTGTGCAAGAAAACCATGTGACATGAGTATTAACTTTTTAAAATATTCCCTCCAAGGCCATGTGCTTACATAGGTGTCCATGATAATGCCTGTCAAATTTGATTTTAAATTGAAATGTCAAATGGTGTAACTGGTTACACCATTTGACTCCTATTACAAGCCTTTCTGTTATAAGGGCCAATTTAGTCAAATATCCCTAGTTTATGATGCTGATTAAAGATGTAATATAAACTAACCTACTATTTGGAACTATTTTCAGGTGTTTTTTTATTGAGAATTTCACCTTTTTTAATCAAGATCAATTATTTGGTACAAAGTTTTTACGGTTACACCACATTGACATTTTTGCAATCATCCTCCAAATATTCTCTCAAAATGAATTAAAACAGACTTGGTCCTCAAAAAAGAGAATGTATGCAAGTAATTTGCTGATTTATTTTGAAATTTTAACCCTTTTAAATTTAATTAAACCATATGGACACAAAAAAATTTGCGTCACGTCATTGACCCAAATACAGAAACGCGCTTCAAAAGTTCAGAACACAACCAAATACAAAAACATCTCTTCTCATTTTTTTCACTATGTAAGGGCCACAAGAGAAATATTAAGAAATAAATTAAGGTTAAATAGTTATATCAGAACATGTTGAAGTAGAGCTCTCATCGCTGAGTTTTTAGTGTCACTTTCTGCAGTGAATAATTGACTGGGATTTGAGACATAAAATCAAGTAAAGTTTTAAAAAAAAGATTATTTATTATTATTAATTTATTAATAATATTTTTTTTACGCAAAATAACACCCCCCCAAATCGTTTGTCCTGGCGCCGAGACTGGCACAAACCACAACAAAAATGTTATAAGGGAACACCAACAAGTAACGTACCTGGCTGGGACCGCTTATTATTCAATGTTTACTCTTCTGTGGTGTGCGCCTGAAAGGTGATTTTTGTTTATCTTAACATCCTGATCATATGTGCATTGTGAGCAGGCCTATTTGCAGCACGTTTCTGTATTTGGTTGTGTTGAGAACTTTTGCAGCGCATTTCTGTATTTGGTTGTGTTGAGAACTTTTGCAGTGCGTTTTTGTATTTGCATGTGTTGTGAACTTTTGCAGCACATGTATTGTCAATCTGATGAAGATGTTTTCTTTATTTGCTGGTGTTAAGATATGACGAATTAAGATATGACGTCCTAAAAATGAAAAACAGTCACAATTGTGAGATATAAAGTCTTAAAGGGGACCTATAATGCCTCTTTTACAAGATGTAATATAAGTCTCTGGTGTCCCCAGAATGTGTCTGTGAAGTTTCAGCTCAAAATACCCCACAGATCATTTATTTATTACTTGTCTAATTTGCCCCTATTTGGGTGTGAGCAAAAACACGCCATTTTTGTGTGTGTCCTTTTAAATGCAAATGAGCTGCTGCTCCCAGCCCCCTTTCGGTTGCTCAACAACAACAAAGCTGGAGAATCTCACGCAGCCAAAATGAGGATTGTCAGTAACGGTGTTCAGCCTTACGTTGTTCAAACCGGAGTCGGACACTGATGGAGAGACTCAGGAAGAAGTTACAACTTTTAGAATGAAAACTGGAGGTTTTTTAATGGTTAGTGGATAAATGTAGTTGCTGTGGAGTTTATTCAACTCATCGACTAGCATGTGCCGTCATGTTAATCTTTTGTGCAAATCCTGTGTTGAATTGACCTTCGTTTGTGAAGCAGTCCGGTGTAAAATGATGGCATGGTAACATCACTCTACTACAACAACCATTCCTTTTCTCTAAAGCAGCCCAACATGGCCACACCCCCTTTGTTGTGTGTTCTCGGGGGGCAGGGTTTAGGTAAATTTTAGGGTTTGTGATGTGATGTTGTTGTAGTCCCTACCCTTTGCATTGAACTTTGAGCGTCATAACTTTGCAGATGTTGTTTATGCTCAAATTTATGCGCCGCACCAGCCTTGAGTTACTCACAGAGGAGCGGGAGGATAAAAGGAGGAAAGAGGACCAGGCCTGGATTTTACATTGTGTTTTGTTGTTTATATTTGTGCGGCAGTCATCCATGAGGGGCTGCTGCTTTATTTCTTTTTGTGTTTGTTTATTTTATGATTAAAATTACATTGCACATTCACCAGTTCCATCTCCTTCTTCCTTTATGCTTTAAACCTTGTTACATTGGTGCCAAAATTGGGGAGGAAGGAGCAACATGCTGTCAAAGAGCCCTCGCCGCTGTGGGGAATCCATGGTGCCATTGAGCATGGCTGAACAGACTCTACCGCCATGGTGGTGGAGTGATTTTCCATGGGATGGACTAGCTCGCTGGTGTCCACCTGGGTTGTAGAGGGGCGGCTGCCGTCCGAGAGGGAGTGGAGGAGTCGTTGCCATTTGCCTGAGGCTGGAGCCTGTTGCCGTCTGCCATGATGGGGGAGGAGCAGGGATTGGGGGACTCGCTACCGGCTGCCCGAACATGGAGGATCCATCACCATCCAACAGGGGTCGAAGGAGCTAGAGCACCGTCCACCAATGGTCCACCAATCCAGCGTCACCGCCAGGCATCGTGGAGTTCACACAGCTGGTGGAGGACCAGATGGCAGTGCCATCTCCCTTCTCCTCATCCTTCCATCTCCTTTTCTCTCACCTCATCTGTCCTTACTCCCAGGTGCTTCAGCCGCCGTGACAGGTCCCTCTGAAGGTGGGGAATAGAGCGCAGCCTCATGGGTACCCCCGGCCTTCGAGGGGAGATGGGGTTATGTGGAAAGCAGGGCAGTGCAGAGAGCCATGAGAACGGATCGAGGCTGGTGACGCGAGTACGCCGCACCGGCCTCGAGTTACTCATAGAGGAGCAGGAGGATAAAAGGAAAAACGACGACAGTGGGCTACTTTAGCACTGTTGCCGCGGGTTTTTTTCATGTCCACGGGTTGAAGCGACCACAAATAACATAATATTTAGCCCCTGGAATGCGAATTTTACCAGCGGATCCCCACCAAAAATGCGATTTTTACCTTTGGACCCCCTTGAAATGCGATTGAGCTAGTTTTGGGCTAGTTTTGAGCAGCAATTGGGCGGGATTTGGTGTGAAAACCTGGCAGCCCTGGGTCACATGCTTTTCTTGTTTTTAGTAAACCTATGAGATTTTTTAGGTGTTTTTAGGCAAACACCACTAATAAAGATTACTGAGATTGTGAGGAGCACGTTCATGAGAAAGAGACTAAAGCAAACTCAACATTTGTCCTCCCCCTACACAAACACACCTGCTCGATGTGTCAGACCCCTCAATCCACACATTAATAATTACAGCAGGATCTCAACACCTCTAATTTCGCATTAACACAGAGAAAAAGACAGATAACCCACGCTAAACATTCACCAGCATCCTGCGCTGCACAAACAATAAAGAGCAGAAAATCCTATTATAAATGAAACTCCTATTGAAGGAAATAGCAAAAGACAGGACCTCTGATTACTTTGCCCCTAGCTAAGACACGGAGTGCGGCATTAAAGTTTCAACAACAAACTTGGTTCCAGTTGAAACACACGGTGTTTAAGTCCTAATCCCTGAGTCAAACAGACATGATGGGTTCAGGATAAGTCTCTCCAGCAGCCTAAGCCATTCCACAAATACGTATTTTTAGCAAAGAGCAAATAGCTGGCATCAATGATGTTCATAATCAAACAAATATCATAACAGGTATATATAGCCTACAGGCATAGTTCTTATCTAGTTTTATTGTACTGGCATCATGCCCAGCGATTGTGTTAGCATGTGAGCGCCATGTCTGACTGGATGGCAAGTACCTACACGTTTGTAGCATCTTTCGCACCCCCTTAAACATCCTATTTAACAAAACACTGCTTCCACTTGCTCTTCCCTCAGTTTTGTTGAGCTCACATGCTTTGAAGTTCAGTCTGCATGAAAACAGATAATCAGGGTACTAACTACGGATAAGGAACAAAAGGCCGGAGGTCTCGCTAAGTGAGCGGTGAAGCATTTCAGACAGACAGAATACACTCTAGCCTTTAAAACGAGAGTATATCTCTCACAAAGAACATGCATACAGACATGTTATCTACAAGACGTGGATTTTCACCAGCATGCACACACCAAACAAAGATTAGTATGATTAGCATTAGCCTGTGATTGTTGTTTTCAGACAGAATATAATAATGAATGATAATGTTGAAGGGTCTCTATTTTGATGGCTACAATGGTTGTGGCTCTTTGGTGTCTGGGAGGAAGGAATGAGAGTCTTTTGTCAAGGGTATAACACAACAATTAATTGGGGGAAAAAACACTAACCCATTTCTCAGCTAACAGGTAACATTCTCAGAATGTTCTAGCAAGGTTCTCTCAAAGTTATGAACAAACGTTCTTCCAGTAATGTTAATAGAATGTTCGTTCAAAGTTATCTGGTCTTTAATAATGTTTTCAAAATGTTCAGAGGACATTCAGGGGACATTTTTCTGAAACATTTTAGTTGGACGTTCGTCTAATGTTTTTTAAACGTCACTACTACTTGTTACAAATGGTTTAGAGAACATTCAAAAGTAAAAAAAAAAATCGAACATTTCCTAAATGTTTTTTCTAACGTTCACATAACCAAGAAAAAAAAAAAACATTTTGAATGTTCTGAGAACATTTAGAAATACCCTGACAAAAGTCTTGTCGCCTATCCAAGTTGTAGGAACAACAAATAATAACTTGACTTCTAGTTGATCATTTGGAATCAGAAGTGGCTTATATGAAAGGCAAAGGCCTCTAGATTATGCTTATTTTACCAAAATAAAATCTTATCATGCCTTGATTTTTAATTATTTAATTAGGACAGAAAGGTCAGACTTTGCTTAGACAAAAGTCTTGTCACATCTTTAAAGGATTCAACCAATCACAGATTAGAGCCTCACCTGTGACAAATACTGTAATTAACACATTCCCAGGTGTGTAGAAGAAGAACCCCAGCACACCCAACCTTCATTTGAAATGCATCCTGACCTCTGACAGCATGCCAAAGATTCAACCACAGACCAAAGTGCTGATCATCAAGAACCTGAAGACCAAGTCTCCTGCTGAGGTGGCAGACATCTTTAATGTATCTAAACGTCAAGTGGAGAGGATAAGAAAAGATTTGAAGAAACTGGTGAAGTTCATGACAGGCCCAGGTTTTCACAGGTTAATTGTATTTACCTGTGAAAACAAACCTGGAAAGAGACGTGAGGATTTGAGGAGAAAAACGATATTCTTCGTCCAGTGAATTATTAATGGGATATATATCGTTAATTAAATCGGGAGAACAGACCACAAATGTGCAGTATATGTTGTCCTTTTTATTACACGGAATACAAAGGGAAGAAAGAAAATAATCATGAGGAAAAGAATGCAGCGACTGAAAAGAGCTCTTGCCATAGATATTCTTGTTATAACATGTCACGTTAAAATACCAAACGTTACGTTATTCTCATGATGTCTGAAAATAAAACATGAAGGAATATTAACAGCTCATCAGTCAAACTGACGGATAAGCTTTATTTGTAGCGCAACCTTATGATTTGTAACGATTTGTTTCAGTCTTTTTGAATGAAAGTCCTCCAAACCGGAAGTGACACCCATAATTCAAAACGCTGTAGGCTCATCAGGAATAAGGTGGATAAAGAAATTAAAAAAGTATGTAATGGCTAGTTGTCAGTGTCTTAACTGCATGATACCAGGATGTTGTGTATCTCCATAAATAGGTATGAAAATCATTGCAAGTCTGTCTTCTTGAGGAAAGGCCACAGGCATTTTGTGACCTCTGTACTTGAAGGGAGATAAATGACCTCTGTAAGAAAAGCTGTGCGTCCAGTAACTCTAGCAAAGCACAGAGAGACAAATAAGAAAGATGGGAGACAGAAAACCCAGAGTGTTTGAAAATAACAGCATGTCTTTCTTTCTGATTAACAACAGACTGTCAGCAGCTGTGCAAAAGAACGGTGTGAGACAGAGACTAAACTGAACAGGGTAACGGCTGAAGCAGGTGAAATCACAACAGTTGTCACAAATATAGGGCTGTTAAACATTCTAATTTATTTCTAATTTAAAGGTGGACAAAAATTAAACAAGTTTCGTATTTGGTATGTTCCACCAAAAAAATATTATTTCCAGTTCTAAAGATGTTCAATATGACATCAGACATTTGGATCTCATGTTATTATCAAGGGGAAAGTGTCATGATGATCTACAAAATGTAATAAATAGTAAAAGCAAAAAGTATTTCCATGACAGTTATCCTCTATGACAGGATGTGATTTCCAAACTGTATTGTAACATAGCAGCTAAATTTCATCATTCCACCTACACAAACATGTTCTCAGACACCAGGCCTGATGACAGAGAAACACAGCACACCTGTTTGGTCCTACACAGTTATTACTCTGTTATTCAGTGCCACACTAAGAGAGGAAGAGCTGTAATCTCCCACACTCTTTAATAATGGACTAACACTCCTCACAAAGCTTGAGCTGTACCTGAGCCTCCTCATGTAATGACTGCTTTAAAGCAACCATAGAGTAGAAAATAGAAAAACTAGAGAGACAGCGAGTGAAAACAGCCTCTTAAAGGCACAGGCATGTTCATTTCTAACTTGTTTGAGGATTTTCAGTCCAACAGCCCAACTGTTGATTAGTTGATCCTTACCGCCATCTAGTGGTGATGTATTCTGACTGGAGTACACAGAAATACACTCACCTTGCTTGTACTGTATTGGACCCCCTTTTGCCTTCAGAACTGCCTTAATTCTTCATGGCATAGATTCAACAAGGTGCTGGAAACATTCCTCAGAAATTTTGGTCCATATTGACATGATACCATAAGTTGCTGCAGATTTGTCGTCTGTGGATCTCCCGTTCCTCCACATCCCAAAGCTGCTCTATTGGATTGAGATCTGGTGACTGTGGAGGCCATTTGAGTTTAGTGAACTCATTGACATGTACAAGAAACCAGTTTGAGATGATTTGAGCTTTGTGACATGGCACGTTAACCTGCTGAAGTATCCATCAGAAGATGGTTCACTGTGGTCATAAAGAGATGGACATGGTCAGCAACAATACTCAGTTTGGCTGTGGTGTTTAAATGATGCTCAATTTATACTAACGGGCCCAAAGTGTGACAAGAAAAAATCCTCCACACCATTACACCACTAGCAGCCTGAACCATTGATACAAGGCAGGATGGATCCATGCTTTCATGTTAATGCCAAATTCTGACCCTACCATCTAAAAGTCGCAGCAGAAATCAAGACTCATCAGACCAGGCAATGTTTTTTTCCAATCTTCTATTGACTAATTTTGGTGAGCCAATGTGAATTGTAGCCTCAGTTTTCTGTTGTTACCTGACAGGAGTGGCACCTGGTGTGGTTTTCTGCTGCTGTAGCCCAAGGTTTGATATGTGTGTTCAGAGATGCTCTTCTTCATACATCGGTTGTAACGAGATGTTATTTGAGTTACCCTTGCCTTTCTGTCAGCTTGAACCAGTCTGGCCATTCTCCTCTGACATTCTCCTCAACAAGGCATTTTCACCCACAGAACTGCCGCTCACTGGATACTTTCTCTTTTTCAGACCATTGTCTGTAAATCCTAGAGATGGTTGTGCGTGAAAATCCCAGTGGATCAGCAGTTTCTGAATTACTCAGACCAGTTTTTCTGGCACCGCACCAACAACCATGCCATGATCAAAGTTGTTTAAATCACCTTTCTTCCCCATTCTGAAGCTCAGTTTGACCTTAAAGTCCCCCCTGAAATCAAAATGTGAGTTTTTTAGCTTTTAGTATTAATATGTTAGCCATAAGGTTATGAATAAGCTGGTGTGTTCCAGAACAATGACAACATCTGGATTTGGGAGATATAAGCATGCTGCTGTGAAGCTGCGGCTGAAATCGACCATTTGTTCACAAATTTACTAGTCTCTACATGGTGAATGGCACATAGTGCACTATATAGAGAATAGGGAACGATTCAGACAGTGTAAGTATGCTTTCCATCGACGCGAATGAAGTCCGTTTGTCACGTGAATAGCCGCAGCGCGAGCAGTCTGCTCTGGTCCAGAGACACGAGAGCGGATCATATGCGTGAGTCGCCGCAGACCACCAAACGTGACCCATTTGAATTCTGCACAGAATGCTGTATTTTAAAGCGATATAGAGGAGAAACGGTTAGAGATTACAAGGAAACCAAAGTTTTATCGAGCGCAATGGCTCTGGCCGAGCTGTGATATAAATGAAACGCTATTGGCTGTTTTAAAAAAGAGGTGGGGCTGTTCGATATATCACCCTGTCTTCCTGTTTCAGTTGAAATTACGTCAACACATTGAATAATGCTGCGCGTTCCAAGACACTTCAGTGGGCCTTTAAGCAGATCGTCTTGACCAGGGGTGTCCAAACTACAGCCCGCGGATGAATTTCAGACGGCCCGCAGCTTGTCTATTAAAATATATTATATGTGGCCCGCCATGCATAATTTACAAATCGTGCAGTTTCACAAAGTCAACACAAGATGGCAGTACTAGATTTCAGGATACTATTTTTCAAAGTGATTGTATATATATATATATATATATGTATATATATATATATATATATATATATATATAGGTTAGTCATTAATTACTCACCCTCATTTCATTCCACACCTGTAAGACCTTCGTTAATCTTTAGAACACAAATTGAGATATTTTTGATAAAATCCGATGGCACAGTGAGGCCTGCATTGACAGCAAGATAATTAACACTTTAAAATGCAAAGAAAGCTATTAAAGACATTTAAAACAGTTCATGTGACTACAGTGGTTCAACCTTAATGTTATGAAGTGACGAGAATACTTTTTGTGCGCCAAAAAAAACAAATAACGACTTTATTAAATAATATCTATTGATGGGCGATTTCAAAACACTGCTTCATGAAGCTTCGAAGCTTTACGAATCTTTTGTTTCGAATCAGTGGTTCGGAGCATGTATCAAACTGCCAGAGTCACGCCCCCCAAGTAATGAACCATTGAAATTTCGAAACACTTATGATGTAATGAAGCCTTGTTTACTGAAATCACGTGACTTTGGTGCTCCAAATCCCTGATTCGAAACAAAAGATCCGTAAAGCTTCATGAAGCAGTGTTTTGAAGTTGCGAATCACTAGATATTGTCATAAAGTCGTTATTTAGTTTTTTTGGTGCAAAAAAAGTATTCTCATCGCTTCATAACATTAAGGTTGAACCACTGTAGTCACATGAACTGTTTTAAATACGTCTTTAGTAGCTTTCTGTGTTTTAAAAGTGTTAATTGTCTTGCCGGCAATGCAGGCCTCACTGAGCCATCGGATTTCATCAAAAATATCTTAGTTTGTTCCGAAGATGAACGAAGGTCTTATGGGTGTGGAACGACATGAGGGTAATTAATGACAGAATTTTCATTTTTGGGTGAACTAACCCTTTAATAACAGTACATTTGGTCCTATTTCTACGTGTACACCTACATTCACATGTAGGCATACATGTGAATTCCCAGGATGCACCTCGCTGGTGGTTGAGTGAAAGTCAAGTATTTGGAGCTAAAATCTAGACAAAGTAGGTAAAATTTGAGATTTGTCGTTATTTTTGGTCATTACATGACAAATGTATTTATTTCACTGGTTGGATGACTTTCTATTGTACAAAAAAAAAAAAAAAAAAAAAAAATAATAATAATAATAAGGAAAATCATAAAAATAAAGAACAGACAGACAAGTGCAAATCAAACTATCAAAAACAAGATGCCACACAACTACAAGCCCCTCCTCAACACCAGAAATAAAGACACCAACAGAAAGGCATGTAAATACTGTTTTATTGTAAGAAATGGACTTCAGTTAAAAATGTGGAACTCTTAACAGCCTGCAAGTACAAAAACAGGGAGAGAGAGAGTTTGGTCGTGGTGCGGACCCCACAATGTACTGAGTACCTTCGCTACAGATTGTTCTTAAAGGCCACAGAGCATTGAAAGAAAGGAGGGAAAGGGTGAATCACTGCGTTTCACAAACATTACCTGCTTCCAAACAACTTCCTTCCACATTTTTACTTGGATCCACCAATATTTAACAGTTCGGATTACGTGAAATTTTAATGAGATATTTGTCAAAAATGAGTGTCACTTATTTTCCTATTGTCTTCTATTTAGAACAGATCCAGCGCTGTTACATCCACCCAACTGCAGCAAAATTTCTAATCCAATAAACCAAAACAACCAGCAAAGAGGCTCTTCTAGCACAAACAGGCAAGTTCTTAAGGGTCAAGGTATTTCATAGCACCAATAAAAACTCTGATTGCCGGCTTTGCATGTGCTATTGATGTAAAATGCAACATTGAGAACTACACACAGAGAAAAATTCATATCGATTGAGAATGACCAGTGCACATGAAAACAATGAAACTACACATCAGAAAAAGTCAGTTGGCACAGTGATCCAAAGTCATAATTGTCATGAATCTCCAAAACCGACAAATCATTGCTCAGAAAAAGCAACTCATATAGATCAAATTCAGATCGCTGGTTTTTAGAAAATTAATGGAAAGCTTTCATCTAAAAAGCTCCTTTAGTTGATATTTTTAGTGTTTGTATCAGCTTGACAGAGTTATTTAGGGAATGACCTTGAAAGAGTGCAATCTTTTAAAATAACTCAAAGGATTTAATGGTTTATTCTTGCGTACTTTAAAGTTTTGGGTCTGAAATAATCAAAATTCTGCTGCTGCTATTCCTACAAATAACAATTAAAAGAAAACTTAAAACTTTAACTTGAATTACAAACATTTGCCAAAAGAGAGAGCGCGAATGAAAGGATAGAAAAAAAGCATTAAATATAAGGCAGTAAAAACAGGTAGAAAACGGGCAGTGTTTGTTTTGTCAACTCAAATTTTGGCCTTAGAGTCCACCAATGTAGTGGCTAGGATAATTCTTTAAAACGAACGCAATAAAATTATAATAAAATATTTTTACGCATGCAACTTTGGCGTTACAGTTCAACAGCATCCTGTAGACCAAAGAGCACAACTGAGTGTTAGTACATACGTCAATTCGAAAACGACGCTTCACTACATCCATAAAACAAAGAAAAGACAAACATCAGACTGGGTCCACTCCCTCCAGACAGTCTGTATAAGGCACAGTCACTGAGGATAGACTGGAGCGGTGGTGACTGCTATCTGCCTTACGCTAAAGCAAGCACCAAAACCATGAGTGGAAACTAGGAAGAGAGAGAGTTTTTGCAATGAACTACCGCACCGTTTTGTCATTCCGTCCCTTGGTTTTGTGTCAGTAAGGTACGGTTCAGAATAAGACATGTTCACAGATATGTATCACAGCAGTGAGGGGGAGACGTCACCTATAAAACACTACAGACGATGTGTCCAAGACATTTGAGAGACATTTAAAACAAGATAAATACATTTGCAGGTGTCTGAAGTTGCTGAAAGAGGAAAACAATATTAGATTGTATTTTACAGACAGGAAACGCACTCTTCCTCGGAGCAAAACAGGAGTATCGTGGCAACCAGAGGTCTGAGGGCATTAAAACAGTTCTTTCAACATGCTTTAGCAGATGCAATGGGATTCAATATGGAGTTAGTTCGGTAAAAGTCCAAATGCATAACGGGATGTGTGGATGGTAGGGGGAGGTAAGTGACTGTGTGGAGAGGACGGGAATGGAGAGAGTGAGAGGAGGGTAAAACTGCAACAAGTCACGAGCATTAGAACTCCTCCTGGTCCTCTGACTCAGCGTCTGGTATGACAAATCCCTCCTGAGAGAGAGAGAGAGCAAGAGAGAAAGAAAGGAGGAAAGAGGCAGAGAGAGAGAGTGAGTCATCTGATAAGAAAAGTCTAGCCATTTAAAGATTGTTCCAAGAATGTGTTTTTCCTCAACTCATTTTAGGGGTAACTCATTTAAGATGTAGTAAACATGTTGTGACACATCAATATGGATTGATGCATCAATCAAATGACGATGTGTGTTGATGAAACGTGTACTAAAAAATAATTCACTCATCAAGTCTATTTTTTTGTTGTGGATGTTCCATGAAGAACCTTTCTATTGCACAAAGGATTCTTTATAGAGGAAAGGTTCTTTGGGGAACCCAAAATGGTTCTTCTATTGCATCACTGCGAAAACCCATTTTTGGAACCTTTATTTTTAAGAGTATAGGATACAGTATTTGCAATGTTCAGAGTTTAGTTAAATATTCATGTTATATTTTAGCTGCATTTCAGAGTTAATAAGACTGATTGTGTAAAATAGGCACAAATTGATCGTAGGTCCATGAAACTAATCAAATTTTAATTGTTTTGAGGTATCACTGGCTTGAAGGGTTAATTCACCTAAATATGAAAATTCTGTCATTAATTACTCACCCTCATGTCGTTCCACACCAGTAAGACCTTCATTCATCTTCGGAACACAAATTAAGATATTTTTGATGAAATCTGAGAGATTTCTTTCCCTCCACTGACAGTCCATGCAACTACCACTTTGAAGCTTCAAAAAGCTCATAAAGAGATTGTAAAACTAATCCATATGAACTGAGCGGTTTAATCCACATTTTCTGAATTTATATGATGAACAGATTGAATTTAGTCTTTTATTCACCTATAAACATTAATCATCTCACACAACTGTTATGGTAAATAGAAGCTCAAGCATGTTTGTTTGATGTGCGAGAATCAATGAGGTTCATTCTCATGTTACGCAGCACATTTGTGCTTCAGCAAGAACCAATAAGGTTCATTTTCATGTTACGCAGCACGTTTGAGCTTCCGCAAGAACCAACGAGGTTCATTCTTGTGTTACGCAGCACGTTTGAGCTTCAGCAAGAACTAATGAGGTTCATTCTCGTGTTAGGCAGCACGTTTGAGCTTACGCAAGAACCAATGGTTTGCTCTCACGCATCAAGCATTTATGGTTGAGCTTCTGTTTATTTTGCTGATCAATGTTTAAATGTGAATAAAAGTCTAAATTCAATCTGTTCATCACAAAGCAATTTTGTCTCTTCAGAAAATTCATATGGATTAGTTTTGTAATCTCTTAATGAACGTTTTGAAGTGTCAAAGTGGTAGCTGCATGCAATGTCAATAGAGGGACAGAAATCGCTCAGATTTAATTAAAATATCTTCATTTGTGTTTCGAAGATGAAAGAATGACTTACGAGTTTGGATCGACATGAGGGTGACAAACTGACATTGTTGGTGAACTAACCCTTTAAAGAATCAAGGTCAGATTGTACTGTGATGAAACGTCCAATTTACACCTCTACTGTATCTCAGTGACCCCCATGATAATGGACAATCCTTCATGAAATAAATGAATCATGGCTGACTACTTAATGCGCATTCCTACAAAAGTCATATCATGGCATTATATTGTATCATGAGATAGGTGACAATAAGTATGATAACATCACTTTTCCCTATTAAGGTTCTTATTAGAGACAAAAGTCTGAGAATCTTGTTAACATTTTTAGTGAGACTGCAGTTGTGTTGGACTCACGTCTGTGGCATAAAGAATATCCACAATCCTCTGCAGGGTGGGGTCTCCCTCACCCTCCTTCTCTTGACAGATCAGCTCAATGTTCCTCAGTTTGCCAAAGTAAAAGTCTCGCTCCTTCTCCATGTCCTGGATTGTAGACTTCAAGATGTTTAACTGAAATTAACCAAACATTTTAGTCATGGACAGTGTTATAACAGACTAACACAATGATGTGAGAGAGTACAGGGTATAACAAACCTCCTGAATAAGCTCTGCCCTTTCTTCATCACCACCAGCACCAGGTCTCCGTGCAGAGCTGGGTGCCATCTTGGGTGTTACCTTGGCAACGGCTGCTCTCTGTGGTGCTGTGGGGAACAATCAATCACAAAAAGTAGTAAGAGACTGACAAATGAGTTTGAAACACAGACCAGTAACATTCTGACCATAACAAAACATTACTGGTTGTGATCTTTAAATGCACTGAAGTACAAGTCAGTGTGTTGATGATAAAGTATTTTATTGCAATGAATGAAGTTAAAGTTGAATCTGGTGATAAAGTCAACATGAAATCAAAATAGGCCCTGAAGTCTGAGTCTATGCCTTGATTTGTTTCTTCTTAAATATCTAGTTTAATTCTGAAACATGTTTGATTGCATAAAGTGTGTTGTGAATACCATTTCATGCTAACTTTATGCCTGTCCATGAGCATATTAAAACAGTCTAAAAATCACATCAGACTCATCACATATTCCCTTCTCGGAAAAGTTTCAGTCTAACTGTTTCCATGTGGGTGGGTTGGTTGACACTAAAAATTATTTCATGTTCTGGCTTTAAAAAAAAAAAAAACATTTAAACATTCAATTTACAAGAAATTACACTGCTGCAACAAGGTCAACTTCTCCAGCAACAGCCATCATGGTTAGGTGTAATTCTTACTACTAATTGTCTATATCAAGGGTGTCCAATCCTGCTCCTGAAGGCCACTGTCCTGCAGAGTTTAGTTTCAAGCCCTCAACCTCAATGAAACACCTGAACCAAATAATCAAGGTCTTACTAGGCATACTAGAAACTCCCAGGCAGGTGTGTTGAGGGAAACTGGAGCTAAACTCTGCTGGACAGTCCCTCCAGAAGCAGGTCTGGACACCCCATTCTACACTGACTAGACTGCAGTGAGCAGATGGTCACTAGTCAGTAGAGACTGAGATATTTCAGCAGAAGCAGGACTAGACTGACACTGTTCCATAAACTAAAGTGTAGAAACCAGTGTAGAAACTATCCCCTACAGACACTGAAGATGTTTAAAAGCCCAAGAGCCCATGACGCAGCTTCATACCGATTACAGCAGCTGCTTTGGCTGTCTTAACAGGAGTAGACTGATGCACTGCAGTGAACAGAGATGTTTTAGCGAGTCAAACCAATGGCAAGAACAAAATGAGCAGGTCTCTAAATGTATATCTTATTGAAGAATTAATGTAAACTGGCATGAACACAACACAATGACTGCAGGATATTAATAAAATCAGGGGGAAAAAATGATTAAAGCTAAAATACACTAAAAAGTTCAGGGGTTGGTAAGATGTTTCTTCTTTTATGGTCACCAAGGTAAAACACAGTAAACAATATTACAGTAAAAACAGTCATATTGTGATATTTTTGATAATATTGGTAATGTTCTTTTCTATTTGAAAATATTTTAATGTGTAATTTATTCCTGCGATAAAGCTGAATTTTTAGCATCATTACTCCAGTCTTCAGTGTCACATGATCCTTCAGAAATCATTCTAATGCTTCCCACAGGGTTGAAATATACTTGCAGTGGTAGCCGGGTGGAAAATCCTCCTATTACCCACGGCACAAAAATGGTCTACTACATATGACAAACAACAAATAACAAGATTTTTAACAGTATTTTTATATACTGAAATTAATTTTAATTACATAGGCTACTATTACATTTAATTACATACTAATATTATGCATTATTATGCATTGTAAATTATGCAAAATTACAGCATTTAAATGGTAGAGTTCTCCTTGCTATGGTGTCTCTTTCAGTAAATGGGACACAGATTTTACTAGTAAAATTTATATAATGAATACATGTCAAATAATGTTCTTAGCGTTTCTTCCTGTGGGGGAAGAGTACAATAATTTGGAAATCAAATTAAATACAATTTATTGTTTAACCAAAATACCAATAATGCCCAGAAGAAAAGAAACTTAGCATGTGACTTTTAATTATAAACAAGCCCAAAATACACAGGGACTCTTATTTTGAAATGTCTGTACTATTGCAGGCAGATCCTTCGGGTGAGATAGATAAAATATGCATTCTTACAATCGTCTAAAACATTATATAAAGGCCATAAAGTAGACATTGTCATAATTCATCAACTCGAGTTCATTAGCAATCGCTTGGCATAAATGTGCGCTATTCATTGATTGAGAATCAATGAATATTGCAACAGTGTCGCCTTGTGACTTTGCAACTTACAGCGCTCTTTGTGAAATATCTGCAGCGCACGTGGGAATTTCAGAGGGAGTAAACAGCTCTTGCGCACAAAAAACGAACAGGTACGAAACGCATAGGGCGAGGGGAGATTGTCATCTCACTGACCCCAAACTTTTGAATGTTGAATGGCACTGAACATTTGACCTATTTGAGCAGATGTATACTGAATCAGTTGGGATTGCAACATCTAGTAAATATTTCTAAGTCTAAAAGCCTAAACAAACTATGAGGTGCAAAGTGACCAACCTGCATTCATGATCTTCTTGGGCTTGCTGAGGGCAGGCATGGAGGGGTTGGGTGCAGGCATGGTGTCCTGACCCTGTCGAGCCTCCACTGGGTCATACTCTTTTCCATCGTAGTTGGCATCAAAAAACTTCTTAAACCACTGAACAAATTCAAAATTGTCTTGAAATTTGCCCTTCACCAATTTGTCAACCGGGATAATCTGATGGGGGAAAACACATCCAGATATTATTTCATGGATTTATCAGGGATGTTTTAGTGGTGAAAGCGAGCAAAAACAAATTAAAAAGTATGTGAAGAATACAACTACATTTGAGGAAGTTGCGCCACTAAAAACACCAAACAGAACTGCAAAATCAGGACTGTTCAAAACATGGAAACCACAAATGCCATAAAGTCACAAGCTTGAGAAAACAAGCCGTCTGGTCATTTCTGCATGTTTAGCACTATTAGCAGCACAGAAATCACACCTAATGCCTATATTCCAAATTACTGAGAAATAAAACAGCGGATGTAGGCCAATATTGTAAAACTAGCTGAATCAAACACCAGCCCCTGCCAGACACAAATCAAAATCCTTTAAAACGATATGGTTGTAATGTTTAAGACTCTTCAACAAGATTTAATTGCCTCCAATCTCCAATAATAATTCCCTAGTCTAGTGAATATGATTCTTGTGATGAAATTTTATAACATTAGTTGCTTGTTGCTAAATCTAAAAAAAATCTGTAAAAACTAGGGATGCTCCGATCAGGATTTTTGCAGCCGATACCGATTACTTTTTTTTCTTCATCATGATCGGGCGATACCGATCATTTAAGCTTTATATAAGTAATACCACAGATGTTATTTACAGTAATGCTATAGATTATTTTAAATGAGAATCAAATAAATAAGCACCACAAATATTAATTTCACAAAGAACATGTTAATAGTGTTTTTCATAAGCCCTGTTTTTAAAGGCCTATCTTTATTATGATACTCTGGCTTATTAAAAAGCCTGTAATTAAACATTAAACATCCTATTTTAGTGAATCTCGATCAAGTCATAGAATGTGATTATCGGCCGATCGATTGGAGCATTCCTAGTAAAAACTTCTGTTTTGCTGACAAAAACTGCTTGTACAGACAAGCCTGAGGAAACGAAATTAAGCAACTCACTTTGTCGACTCCCATCCTCTTGAAAGCAGCCTGTAATATCTTAAAATTGTGTATGTATTCATGCTCTAACTTTGCACCAAATTTAACTTTCTTCAGAGGTATGCAGCCTGGGAACAGCATGTCCATGAACTGGCAGTAGGCTGCACCTGTAGGGAAAATTATAACACGTCCATTACTCCAAATCATAACCATTATTGTACTACAAAACAGGCCTTAATACTCACCTGAACATAAAAGCTCGATCTTAGTGAAGTTCATCTGTAGAGACTCATTGATCCATGCGAGCATGTCATGGCGACTCAGATTGTCGCTAGTCACCGAGGTGGAATATACGTTCACAGCCATTTCCTAGAGATAAATGAGACATCATGATGAGTAACCATGAGGAGACTGTAAATTGTTAGTGCTGAAGCTAGGGCATATAATATTAGTTTATTATCAATCATCATATTATCATGATATAACAGAATTATTCAGTCAAAATCTCAATTTTACTATAAAGGATGCTCAAATATCATGCATTAATAGACTATAAAGAAACAAGCACTGCAGTGAAAGTAGTGTTATGTATTTCATCACATGGATGACTCAGGGAGTGTACCATGAATGTTTAATAAAGGATTTCATCCATCAACCAAACACAGAAATTTTCTTTTTAGTCAACTAATGCATTGATATCTAACAGAATAAGCACTATGAAGATACTAATGTCCCTAAACCTAGACAGTGTAATATACTGGCTGTAATACATTGTAATGGCAAAAAGCCAGCCAGAGTCTGAGCAGATGCTGAGAAAAGAGACAGCAGTAATGCCAGTCACTCTCAAAACCTACTAAACTAAACCCTACCTATACAGCATTTGTTCGAAGTCATTTATGGTTACAATAAGCACGTTTGATATAAATGTGCCTTTGACGCCCAAAATGTTTTCTTGATAAGCAGCTCGCAAGGTTTTGAGACACAGCCCTGACTCATACACCGCCTCAGCTGCTCATCCACATCCAGGCCTCGCCTTACCCTCTATAACCCTTATAACAGGCGTATTTACCGACACTTACTACAACGAGTAGGCGCAAATGAAAACATGTATTTGGTCAGACAACAAATACGGCTTCATAGACCACAGGAAAGACGAAATATAAGACAAGCACAGCAAATTCTTTGTCCCATAAAACATCAGAAACAGCAGCATCAGCTTCCGTTAGCGACCGGGCTAAGCGTTCATTTCAGCGCACTCGTTAAAAATAAACAATTTCCAATAGGCATATAACGCTTTAACTGCGCTGTCACAACATAACCGATATCTCAGTGTCTTTATTTTATGAAATAAAAGAAAACAAATAATATCTAACGGTATTTGAGCTGTCTCAGCCGAGTTTTACCTCTTGTTCGCCGGCGCCTCTTTCTCTCAGATCATGCGTCGGTTTGTTCTTTGGGCGTGTTACGTCATTACGTATACATACGTAGGGAAATATTGCGGCAACGTGCTTGACAAAATAAGAGTCTCTGTCTCGCTGCTTTTTTTTTTTTTAAAGTAAATTTAAGCAATTATGTTACTAAAAATAAGATTTTATTGATGTAAGCTAAAAAATAACGTTCTGTAAAAATAAATTATTGATGTATTTGATAGATAGATAGATTTCTTGGTACAAATGCATAAAACATACCAAAGTTTTGTGTCTCATGAAGACTTTATTTTTCTTACAGATATCATCTCTGCTTATTCTTTTGTATTTACAGTATGTAAACAAGAGAGTCCACAAGACAAGAGAAAAAAAGAAACATGCCCTCAATAAGTATAATCTTTTCCTTTGCTCCTCTAGATTTTTGTTCTTTTTTGTTTATTTATCAAGAAGCCTTTCATGGGTGAAAGATATAAATCTTTGAATCTTTCCAAGAAACGTAGTGACAATCCATTAGTACTAACAATCATATTCCGTACGTTTTTGACCTGTACAAACACGCTCTTCATTTACGTTTACCTTTGTATAAAGTGAACTTACTCTTCCAGAGGCACTTCTAAGTGCATCTTTCACATTAAGAGAAAAAAATTATATAGATCAAACACAATTGTTGAATTTTACAAAAGTTGATATGTATAAAAAAAAAAGCACAACAGTTTTACAGTTGCATATTTTATATCAAAGGGTGTTTCTGTCTTTGTACTAAACAAGTCACAAATTCAAATACGAAATGTAAGTAGAAATGAATCAAACTTCTATAGGCATTATCCTAATGTTGAGTTTGATGTAGTGAACAGGAAGTGTGCTGACATCATGTCATGACCACACTGAACAATAAACAGTCTGTTTGAAACGAGTCAAGGTTTTTTGTTGTTAACGTCTGACTCTCTTTGAATGGCACCGTTCTGATAATGAAAAAGGTCTTGCACTCGGGTTATGAGACGGCAACGGAGGAGCTGCCTTTAGTGTTGTCTGTGGAAGGGGAGGGTCCGTGATTTGCCGGTGATGTTCTTTCTCCTGTAGATGAAGGTTGGGTTTTAGGGGACTGTCCTACAGGTTTTCCGGCTGCATCCGAACTGGCTTCTGCTTCAGTTTCCTGCTGAGATGCTGTGGCTATGGAGATTTAAAAAAAAAAGAGAGAATTATTAATTGAGACAATCGCTTTTGAATAATAAATGCTTATGTAAAAAGAGAGTGGCTAAGTTCTGAAGGGAATGCAGCTTACCACATACTGCACAGTATTGTTTACTAGTTAAGAAAAAACAGACCCTTTTTCAAAAATACAGCATTATTTTTGAATATTGTAACAATAGCAGAACCATTTTTATAAGGTTCCATTAAGAACCATGCTTTGAAAGTGCTATAGAGGACCTTAATGGTGTTATAAATAACCTTTTTATATAGTATATTTTCATTAATATTAGTATTATTTTAATATATTATTAATATCATTTTTTACCCCTCTATCTGACTGGTCTTATAATATCATGTAGCCTCTATTTGGGTTTTACATAAATCAACAACAACAACAAAAAAACAGCATGTGTCAATAAGGTACTTTATTTTTTTATTGACATATATTGTAGTTGATATTGGAAAATTGTAGCAAGAATGACAGTGCTCTAATAACAGTTATTAGCTGAATACATTAATAAATAACAATGGGCATTGAACGTGATATAGATGTGATGAAGTCCAAGTTCCAGCGAAATAATATCTTCACAATCCTCTGTTATATTTATGTCCGTCATTATGTGTGTATTTTGATTGGCAGTTTCTCTCTGCAGATGATGGGGACAGCATCTGAAATACACAATTGAGTTACATACAGTGTAACTCAAAGAGAAAAAAAAGGGAAAAAGACATGATTGGTAAGAAACAAGTTACGAACTGAAAGTTAAAATTTATAATCATTTTAAAAAAGAAATCATTTACCTGTTGAGAGTGTGATGACAGTCTGTGTAATTGAATGGCTGAGCTCCAGAAAATCAGTAATGATGTGGCTTTGACAGTTACAGATTGGAAAAACAAAAAGGCGGGAATAAAGAACCCTAAACTCTAACACAAAGAACCATTTCAGCATATAAAGGGTTCTTCAGAACGATACAGTTCTAAATAGAACTGTTACTACATGTAAAGGCCCATTCACACCAAGACCGATAACTATAATGACAACTATATTAGCATCCACACCAGTGGGCGATATCGTTCTGTTTATTCTAAGTGTGCGCTGCAGTTTTGTTGTCTGCTGCTTTAAATGTTCAAGCTCTTTAAAGCAGGATGGGTTCTGATTGGCTGTCACTGTTTTTATCATTCATCAGCGGGTCAAATTCATTCTGCCAGTGATTCCAACAATATAATTTCTTTGTGCCGTTATCGTTATAGTTGTAGTGTGAACTCTTTTCTATTTATAACAATTTTTAGATCTACATCTTTACCATTATAGTTATCGTCCTTGGTGTGAACGGGCCTTAAAGGGTTAGTTCACCCAAAAATGAAAATAATGTTGTTTATTACTCACCCTCATGTCGTTCCACACCTGTAAGACCTTCGTTCATCTTCGGAACACAAATTAAGATATTTAATACTTTTAACAATTTTAATTCAGATGCCCAGAAAGCTATTAAAGACATATTTAAAACAGTTCATGTGACTACAGTGGTTCAACCTTAATGTTATGAAGCGACGAGAATACTTTTTGTGCGCCAAAAAACAAAATAACGACTTTATTCAACAATATCTAGTGATGGGCGATTTCAAAACACTGCTTCATGAAGCTTCAAAGCTTCACGAATCTTTTGTTTTGATTCAGTGGTTCGGAGCGTGTATCAAACTGCCAAAGTCACGATTTTGCAGTTTGATACACGCTCCGAACCACTGATTCGAAACAAAAGCTTCGAAGCTTCATGAAGCAGTGTTTTGAAATCGCCCAGCACTAGATATTGTTGAAAAGTCGTTATTTTGTTTTTTGGCACATAAAAAGTATTCTCGTTGCTTTATAACATTAAGGTTGAACCACTGTAGTCACATGAACTGTTTTAAATGTTTTTAGTTGCTTTCTGGGCATTTAAAAAAAACTGAAAGTGTTAATTATCTTGCTGTCAATGTAGGCCTCACTGAGCCATCGGATTTTATCAAAAATATCTTAATTTGTGTTCTGAAGATGAACGAAGGTCTTACAGGTGTGGAACGACATGAGGGTGAGTAATAAATGACAGAATTTTCATTTTTGGGTGAACTAACCCTTTAAAGAACTTTTTTTTTTAGAGTATACTTTTGTTTTATTACCTTGGCATTAAATTACAGACAACTGGATAACGCAGCTGCGTGAGTGTTTCTAATACGGATGAGGGAGTAAAAGCAAATTTGACATCTTTCTCTCTTCTGGCCAATGTAATTAATCTCTCAATATTTTTTTCCTCTTTTGTAAAATCACAGAAACACTATTGTGGATTTTTTCCTTTGCTAAGGAGCAAATAGGAACTCATAAATAACATTTGTTGTAATTCACACAACTATGATGACTTACGCTTCTAAGAACCCCAAAAATGTGAAAAAGGTCTATAGTAAATAATGAATAAAAAGTAAAAGTAAAAAAATAAAATAAAATAGTATACATTCTACGATGTGAGTGGCATTCTGTTATTGTCTTGGCATTAAAATAGGTTATTTATCTTTTTTATTTGTCTTAACGTCACTTTTTTAAAAACATTATTTGATCCGACCTATAAAAAGTAAAAGAAAAAAGACAAATATTGCATTACACTGAAATTGAATATTCATGCTGAGTGCATTGCATTATGGGACACAGTATTCTGTGCAGTGTGCTCTGTTGTATACGGCACTTGTCAATTGCAGTAGGTAGAATATATAATAGACAGCCAAAATGAAAATTCTGTTATCAATTATTTACTCTCATGTCGTTCCAAACCCGAAAGACTTTCGATCATCTTCAAGATTATATTAATGAAATATGAAAGATTTCTGTCCCTCCATTAAAGGTCTATTCACCCAAAACTCTGATGCTTCAAAAAGTTCATAAAGAGATCTTAAAAGTAATCCATATGTTTCGAGTCTTCTGAAGAGACTCGATCACTTTATATGATGAACAGATTTGATCTAGGCTTTTAATCAGTGAACATACATAGAGCTTGTATGTTATTCTGAACAGCCATTCAGAGCAGTGGCTTAGCATTTGGTACATTTAAACTGAACTTTGGTGCTCATTTGGTCGATGAAAGTTCATATCTGACCTGCAAAATTTTCCGATCCCATTCCCATTCCCAACAGTTTTGGTAAACGAAAAAGGGAGTAAGGTAGAGAAATGGTTACCTGACTGTGTGCAGGATTTCATGTGTTCGGGCCAGTGTGCCTGCTGGCATGGGTAGTCGCAGTAACTTGTGTTCCAGCAGCAGTAGAAAATGGCCTCTTTCTTGCAGTTGGCACACCACTGCTTCTTCTTAGTCTCGTCCACCGCCTGCTGCTTCTCCACCTCCATCTGTTTCTTGACCTCTGACACCAGCCGCTCCCTCTCCTGCTCCAGACTCTGCCGCATTTCAGCCATGGTCAGCTCTACACACAAACACACAATGGTGAAATATTGGTGATTGAAGCTCTAGCTTGGTCATCTAGAACTTGTAGGCATTTAGTGCGCCTTTAGTCAATGTTTTCTAAATTGCATTGGATAACAAAAGTATTTGCTATAGCATCCCGAAACACAGTTTGCAGTGCGACTGTAAGTCATCAAGGAGAGTTACCCAGATTATGTTTCATCTCTGACAGCTCCTGCTGATGCAGCCACTGGAGTTTCTCAATCTCAATCCGCAACCGCCGGATCTGCAACAAAATCCACAGAGAAAGTCACAAATTTGTTTTTTAAAGTCACCATGAAATCAAAATGGACCATTTTTATTTTTATGGAATATTACAATATTTATTATAAAGGATTTATCATGATTTTTTAAATTCACATGCCCTCGTGACCTTTAATCAAAATAACTTCCCCTCCCTTATGCAGTGACATCTCTTCTCTGATGATGTGTTTACTGGTGCCAAGGCGGGACGACCTGTCACTCACATGAGATCCACCAATAGCAAATCACAACCATCCAATCAATTTCTCATGGACAAAATCAAGTCCCGCCCTACATTTTTTCTTGTTCAAGAAGCAGTTAGATCACAATAAGTAAGAAACGACTATCGCAACTTCCGTTTCATGGCGACTTAATGCCGTACCAGCTTCTGTGGCTATTTTCGTGGTGAGAAAAATGTATGGTAAACTATATCACGTTTTAAAATAATTTTTACAAAAAAATTTGGTTTATCTTTGTTAAAAATTAATTGGTGAATCTTCTAATATTGAAAACTTGTGTCATCCTGGAATGGGTATAGATTAGATAATCTGGTTCCATTGATTTAAAAAAAAAAAAAAGATGATAAAAACTTCTTCCTTGATTTCATGAAGTTTGTTCATGAAGGTGTGAGAATGTCACATGAGAACCATATCAATATATTGGCATAATATGAATTCAGTCTGTCAACTTGCAACCTGTAAGTGTCTTAAAGAAGTTTAACTTTTCATAAAATGCACATTGACAAAGAGTGTGGATGATGGAATAAAGTCAAGTAGAAATGTCATAAGGCACAAAAAAAAAAAAAAAGTACAAACCTCTGCAATGGTGTTCCCTGTCGTGCTCTTAGAGAGATCATTGTATATCTCTGTCATTGTTCCCTTGATCACGTCCATCATCTGCCATTATGATAGATAACACAGACAACACCACAGTCAAATTCACCATCGACTTGAAAATTATTTAGACACAATTTGAGCAATAGTAGTTCAACAGTTGTAATAATCAGATGGATCAATTATATGTTCAAACTAATTATCCGAAAAGCATCAAAATTAATTTCATATAAAGAAAGTACATACTGGAATAATATTTATTTATTCTTTTTTATTAAAAGGTTTTTGAAGTTTCTGAATAACAACACACTTGAATTAGCTGTGGCCTCCAATCAAGGATTTGTGCTTCAAAAGATACTATATAAAGATGTCAAATAAGAAGTGTTGCATTGCATTGAAGGCATTCATTGTACTAATATGCTATTTAATCGAACAGTTTGACAGTTTTTACTTCTGAAGTGAATATATGACTCACCTTAGTGGTGTACTTGGCTATGTCAGCGGCGACATCAGCAGAGGCAGGAGGGGTGAGGAAGTCTCCAGCCAGACTGGAAGTGGACGTACCTGACCCTGTGTTAACAGGTGAAGTGTCTTTCTGTTGAACAGCTAGTAAAACGAGAAAGGATTAATGCCAAATTAAACCAATGTTCTGGCTTCAATAAAAATTAAGTTGTATAAGGTTGATTACCACAGAAAAAAATTTGCCTCATCCTTTAGTTGTTGTTGTTTTAAATGCAAAAATATTTTTTGGATAAATGTGAAGCTCATGTTTATTTGTGAAATCACTTTTCTTAATTTTTATTTGAGCTCTAAAAAATTGTCATTAGCCTCACAAGAATGGACAGTTGATGAATCATGATGTCCAAATAAAGTTATGTGATTTATTTTATATGGTGTGCTTATTATTTATGTAAAATCAAAAATCTATTTTTTAATACAGATTTTTATATCTAAATCTATTTATAATCTTTAAATACATTGAAATGGGAATACATGGGTATAATAAAAGATCTTATGCAAATAAGATCTTAAATAAAAATAGATTATTCATCTAGATTAGAAAAATCTTTTCAAAGATTTTTCAAAAATCTGATTTTTACATTTAAATATTTTTTTAAACATATTATTGCACATTTAAAAATAGATTTAAACAGATTATTTCAGTGTTTAGTTTTTTTTGTGTTTATCTCACAAATTCTAGTCAATAAAATAAAAATATTATTATTAAAATATTATAAATTATTATTCATCTAGGTCAAAAAAATGTAAATTAAATTCTAAAAAAAACATATATATATATATATATATATATATATATATATATATATATATATATATATATATATGTGCTGGATATATAATTAATTATTGATCTAGGTAAAAAAAAAGTAAATTAAATTCTAAAATAAATTCTAAAATGTATTTTTAAATTACATTATATATAATGTAATTTAAAAATACATTGTAGAATTTATTTTACCTAGATGAATAATTAATTATATATCCAGCATATATATATATATATATATATATATATATTTAATTCATCTAGATCAGAAAAAAATCTAAAATGTATATATATATGAAAATGTATTAATTATTATTAATCTAGGTCGGAAAAAATTTAAATTCTAAAATAAATTCTAAAATGTATTTTTAAATTATATAATAATTTATAATTAATAAGAATAATAATTTTATATATTATAAATGTTATATAAATGCATATATATCTAAATGTTTTTTTAGAATTTAATTTACATTTTTCCGACCTAGTTAAATAATAATTTCTAATATATATATATATAAAATTATTATTATTATTAATTATGAATTATTATTCATCTAGGTCAGAAAAAAATAAATAAATTCTAAAATGTATTTTTATATATATATTTAAATTAAATTCTAAAATAAATTCTAAAATGTATTTTTAAATATATATATATATATATAAAAAAATGGTAATAAAACTTCTGCACTGGGAATGTATTTACCTTTGACACACTGTCTGGTTTGGTAGCGTGTGCTGGAGTCACTGGGAATCGATGTAATTACCTTTGACGGACTGTCTGGTTTGGTAGCGCGTGTTGGAGTTGTTGGCTGAGGTCTGGGGCTGCGCTTGGTTCTGCGCCGCTGTTTGAGGAACCATCTCTCCTTGTTGTTGTTGTCTCTGCACCTTCTGCATGTGCCACTTTTGAGATGAGGTCTGGAATTTACCACCAGCCTGGTTCCACGTCGCAGGCCTTTGGGCCGGCTGTGTGCTCTCCTTGGGCAGCAGAGGGCGCTGTTTTTTCACCACACTGGATGCGGCAGGGACGGTAGACACGGGGTGAATGGCTGAGGTGGAAGTGGCTTGAGTGGTAGATGCAGTTGTGACGGTAGCTGGAGGCTTGATGGCTGATGAGGCTGCATCTTTTGGACCAGGATTGGAAGAAGATGAAGCGTTATCTGTGGATGGAGAAGCTGATATGCTGGTAGATGCGGGAGCTTTACCTAAACAGAGGGAAGAATTAGATTAGATTCCGATTAAAAATGTTTTTTTTAGAGAAACAAAATCTGAAATGTTAGGTATCTACCATCTGTTTTAATGCACGCCTGATCTTTAGGTGTAGAGACGGGGGCTGATGGAGTCTCTCGCTTGGCTTTCTTCTTTTCCCTTCCACCTGGTTCTTCACCGAGGTCTATAACCAGCTCCCGTTCAGAGTCCGAGTCCACATCGAGCTCTGTTCCAGCGGGCCGAACGTCCTGTCCAGGCTGTGACCGCTCCTTCTGGGTCGGTGCAAGGGGTTTGTTGTTCTCCTGAGAGTCTTTCTCCACGCCACCACTTATCTTCTCTTTGTTCTGGGGATCTGAGGATTTCTTGTCCCCACCTGTAGTTGCTCCAGCAGTTGATGGGGCAGCGTCTGGGTCTTGCCCTTGAGCAGATGGCGGTCTGGGTCTCTTTTTGGAGTCTTTGTGGACACTGTTGTTGTGGTTAGTGTTCTTGGGCTTCTGTTCGTCGTCAGACATGTATTCGCTGTCACTGGAGTCAGATTTGTCCGAGTCGTCCGAATCACTGTGCTCAGCATCAGGGTACACACCATCTGAGATGTCATCGATTCCTGTGGACAGAGAGAGACATTTTTTAGTTATCAATTTTACAGACTGCATATCTGGGAACATAATGGAGCTCAAAAGTAGGGCTTCAGATGTACAAAGTTTGAGGTTGGTAAGATTTTTTAATGTTTTTGAAAGAAGTCTCTAATGTTCACCAAGGCTTCATTTATTTGATCTGATTTTCAGCATCATTACTCCAGTCTTCAGTGTCACATGATCCTTCAGAAATCATTCTAATATGCTGATTTGATGCTCAAGAAACATTTATTATTATTGTCAATGTTGAAAACTGATGTTTAATATTTTTGTGAAAACCGTGATTTTTTTTTTTTTTTTTCAGGATTCTTTGATGAATAAAAAAATTCAAAAGAACAGCATTTATAATTAAGATTATAAATGTTTTACTGTCATTTTTGATCAATTTAATGCACTATTTTACAAAAGGCATATTGTGACTTTACCTTCCATATATATATATATATATATATATATACACACACATATATATATACACATACTTAATCACTAAATTCTCAGTGAAGTACAAGGTAATAAGTAATACATCACCCACAATTCTTGAAGCAAGACCCACCAATCGCCAATAACCAACAAAACTCTAGGCAATACCCACGATGAGGCAAGCTACATAACTACAGCTAACATTAACAGGCTAGTTAAATTGCTATCTACCAACCAAATGTTAAAGGTGCAATGTGTAAAATTTGGGAGGATCTATTGACAGAAATGCAATATAATATACAGTACATAACTATGTTTTCAGTGGTGCATAAAGACCTTACATAATGAACCGTTATGTATTTATTACTTAGAATGAGCCATGTCTATCTCATACACCGCGGGTCCCCCCTCCATGTCAAGTCGCCATTATGCGTTGTCACGTTTCTACAGCAGCCCTAAATGGATAAACACTCTACAGAGCGTGTTTAGTCATCGAATCATGATTCGGATCGCGTGTCAAACCGCCAAACTGCTAAAATCATGTGACTTTGGCGCTCCGAACCTCTGATTCGACACGCTGATTCATAATGCTCCGAAGCTTCCTGAAGCAGTATTTTGAAATCGGCCATCACTATATAAGTCGTTATTTTGTTTTTTTTGGTGCACCAAAAATATTCTCGTTGCTTTAAAACCACTGTACGCACATGAACTGATTTAAATATGTTTTTAGTACATTAATGGATCTTGAGAGAGGAAATGTCATTGCTGGCTATGGAGGCCTCACTGAGCCATCAGATTTCAACAAAAATATCGTAATTTGCGTTCCGAAGATTAACGTAAGGTCTTACGGGTGTGGAACGGCATGAGGGTGAGTAATAAATGACATTATTTTCATTTTTGGGTGAACTAACTCTTTAAGCAAAATTTAGAATGGGCTCCTTTAGGGCTGGGCGATATGACCAAAATCTTATATCATGATATGAGTAATTTTATATCGCGATAACAATATATATCACAATATAGTTATTTTTGCTTTAAATAAGATTATGATATCAAAATTTTCCATATCATTGAAATTTCATAATTATCATCAATTGATGAAAATTAATACTAGCCTAAAAAACTCTCAAGTTTACTGAAGACAAATAAACTGATAAAGAAAGAGCAAAAAAACCCAAACTACAATAGAACAAAGACAGACGAAATAGACCTACATGAAAAAACTTCAAGCACTAGAAAATATATAAAGTAATCAAAGTTATAAAATACAACGCATAGTCTTTACTGTGTAAATTAAATATACATTTATTCTTATTAAAGTTACAAAAGCAAGCAGTGAGAGATTTTCTCTCTTTTTTGTTGTTTGATTAGCATTAATAATGACAGCAGGTAAATTTGGATGCTGTCCCTTTAAGACTGACTGCACCGATCCATTAACTCAACCTTGTCTTTCTCAACTGTACCTTCTCTTAAGACATAAATGGCTCTATTTACTTGCAAATATGTGGTCACTTTGGCACATAGGTATGTGTATTTAATCGTTCAAGCCCAATTAGGCATCAAAAAGTACTCCGTTCAGCCCTCACGTGCTCTATGAGAAGCGGCTTCATGTCGCGCGTCTCTCAGACAGCGCGTGCATATGCTGAAATGAGTTGTCTTTCGCTGCTAATTGCACTTAAACGGTTTAAAACCACTTGTTTTTAAACCGCAATGTTTAAAAACTCATGCAAATTATACATTTTCGTGACCGCCACCAGTTGCCAAATTTCAACCGGCTAATCGTGTCTACCAGTATATCGCCCACCCCTACTTATTGTGCTTAATACACTTTAACATCGAGCACGTCTCTAATTCGCAATCACCTTCTGAGACAGGCAGGTTTCATGCGCACACTTTGGCAGTGAGCCAGTCAGTACGAGCGCTGCACCGAGTTCCTTTTCAGGATATATTGCACTTATAACTCTTAACATCAAGAACGTCCCGCTCTTTATATTCTCAGTCATGCATTTCATCACTCTGAAGTGTCAATAGTGCAATATATTTACATACTACGATATAGCAAAATCTCTAACGATAGACATTTTATTTCGTGGTAACGATAAATATCCTCATATCGCACAACTGAACTGGTCACAACAGGAAGCTGAATTGGAATATGAAAAAGAATGACAGGAAGAGAAATATGACTGAATTGCAATTCAAATAAATTTAAGTAATGGATATTTAGAAGAAATTTGTCAGTAATGGTATGAATGAAGATTTCTTCTACATTACTCTATAAATCTCCCTGTCTTTAAGGCCTCTTAGATTTAAAAAAATGTTTGTTTTTTTAACTTTCAAACAACATTCAAAAACTGCCTTGGCAAATTTTCCATTCTTAACTTTCCTTCTTGTAAAAAATTACACCTATTGCAATTATTTGAAATTATCTGAATTTCAAATCACTTTAATTCTACTTTATATTCAAATTTCAATTCTAGCTCCTTTTTGCTACATCAATTCAAATTGGGCATTTGAATTGGAATTGAAAAGACATTCTCAATTCAGTTCTGTATGGCACAAACCCTGTATTAAATAAAATATTTTTATTTTTGCTGCTTGAAATCAAACATTGTAATGTTGTGACTGATCTCAAAGCAGGTTGGTTTGATTCAAGAATGTTCTGATATTCATATGGAGGAAATAAATGTGAATACATTTTCGAAACCAAGATTGCTGAAAAAGTGGCTGGCCATAGTTAAGGTCTATCATCATTTCAGTGTGTCTGTATGTTCATTACCCAGCTGGGCCTTGCAGCTCTCTATAGTTTTATCCAAACTCCTAGTAGGTTTTTTGGGAGAGGTGAGGAGAACTGACGCCCCTTGCTGCTGCTGCTGTTGTTGTACAGTCTCACTCAACTCCTTCAGGTCCATTTCAGCTTTAATGCGATCTGAGGGAACACATCCAACACAAATATTCAACAAACACAGAGATAAATGGTGCAGTCGACAGCAGGTTGATTTGATAACTTACCAAGATTGAGGTTGAGAATGCCTCCTGTGGCTGAGCTCCTTTCTTGTTTAACCGGTGTGGGTACGAGAGGCTTGGGGCTGCCGCTTGTCTTTAGAGACCCAGGGGACGCTGGGGGCCAAATTTTGAAAACTTTAATCTCCCACTGTTTTTTGTTAAACAAATTATTTGCCATTTGAAGTCTAGGTAATCACCTGTATAATCCATTGAGTCTTCACCGGCGCTATAGTGACTCGATGACACTCTCGCCCCTCGCTCGTCCTGTTCCAGATCTGACCCTGTGTGGACTGAAGAGTTGGTGCTCATTGGTGATCTGGGCATGTCCGTCACAGAGATCCGGCGTCCCGCCCCTCCTGACATCACTGTCTTACCCAGGAGCATCTTGGGGGATGCGGTCATATCGAAGTTGAACTTGACTTTGTCCTGTTTCTCAGGCTTCACCATGCCTTTTTTAGGGTTACTAGGGTCCTGCAGCATTTGGAACTGGTTGTTGGGTGTGTAAGGTGTCCGGAATGGAGCGTAGTTGAACACACCGTATTTCTTGCGCACGTTTTCCACGTAGACCTCCATTTCTTGCATGGCGCTGTTGAAGATGCTTTTGGTCTTCTTCACAGAGAAGGGGATCTCCTTAGACATGAGGTAACAGTTGTTTATGGGCACCCAGGCTCTGAAAGGTAAAGTACATATTTTAATACAAATAAAAAATGTGTATGGCAGTATGACTCCACTATAAGATCCTTGTTGATGTACATTACCGCTCAAAAGTTTGGAATAAATAAAATGTTTTAATGTTTTGAAAGAAGTCACCATGTCAAAATGCTCACCAAGGCTGCATTTATTTGATCGAAAATACAGTAAAAACAGCAATAACATATCAGCATCATTACTCCAGTCTTCAGTGTCACATGATCCTTCAGAAATCATTCTAATATGATGATTTGCTGCTCAAGAAATAATTCTTCTTATTATAAATGTTAAATAATAATTATTTGTTTTTACAATTTGTTTTATGTTTGTTATTAAGTTTTAATGCCTAATATTTTTGAGGAAACCATGATACATTTATTTGCATTTATCAGCATTTACTTGAAATAGAAACATTTTGTAACATCCCTTTAAATGCAAATGAGCTGCCTGCTCCCCATCCCCTTTCCAGAAGAGGGCGGAGCTTTAACAGCTCGCACTTTGGTTGCTCAACAACAACAAAGCTGGAGAATGTCACGCAGCCAAAATGAGGATTGTCAGTAACGGTGTTCAGCCTTACATTGTTCACACCGGAGTTGGACACTGAGACTCAGGAAGAAGTTACAACTTTTAGAATTAAACTGGAGGTTTCTGAATGGTTAGTGGATAAATTTATGTAGCTGCTGTGGAGTTGATTCAACTCATTGACTAGCATGTGCCGTCATGTTAATCTTTTGTGCAAATCCAGCGTTTGTGAAGCAGTCCGGTGTAAAATGTCGGCATGACAACAACACTCTACTACAACAACTCTTCCTCTTCTCTAAAGCAGCTCAACATGGCCTCGCCCCCTTTGTTGCGTGTTCTCGGGGGCGGGGTTTATGTAAATTTTAGGGTTTGTCACCAACCCGGAAAGAATTTCATTGTAGTCCCTACCAGCCGTTTGTTGTAGTCCTTAAAAAGAGATTTCTGTAAAAGAAAATATCTCCCTTTGCATTGAACTTTGAGCATCATAACTTAAACAACAGATGTTGTTTATGCTCTAACAGTAACATTACACACTAATTAAAGTTAAAACAGCGAAATCATAATCAAGGACCCCTTTAAATCCTACTGACCCCAAACTTTTGAATGGTAGTATATCACGGTTTCCACAAAAAATATTTGCAGCACAACTGTTTTCAACACTCATAATAATAAGAAATGTTTCTTGAACAGCAAATCATAAATAAAATAAAAACAAAAGAAATAAAATTATGCAAGCTTCTATAAACACTGTAGTGAATTGGTTGCCAAATTGTTATGTATAGTTGGAAAAAATTGATTCACAGAAATGAATCAAACTTCCTAAATGTATTTGCTAGTTAAAAATCAGAGGTTAAGTTTAAATCAGAAATGATATTGAAATATGTTTTAACACCCTCAGGTCATAAAACTTTAGTAATGGTCTTTAGGAACGGGCCAAATATTATGTTCAAGCTTTGATTTAAGTGCTTAATTTTTTATATCGGTAGCAAAATCATTGCAATCATATTGTAAAACTGGTAACACTTTACAATAAGGTTCATTAGCTAACATTAGTCAACATCAAGAGTTGTATTTGTTAATATACTGTGAAGTAACACGAACAAACAATGAACTGCTGTAATTTTATTAACTAACATTAACAAAGATTAACAAATACAGTATTGCTCATGGTTAGTTCATGTTAGTTAATACATTAACTAATGTTAACAAATGAACCTTATTGTAAAGTGTTATCATAAATATTCAATATATTCAATATAAGTGAATGCCTAAGTAAATACAAGAGTAACAGACTCACCGGTCATGCTGGCCAAAGAACCGTGCGTCCACCTGACCGTCCTTGTCTCTCAGGGCTTTAGCGGGCCAGAAGGGAAAACCTTTCAGTTTGGCCCACACCAGAGGGTGAGGCTGAGACTACATGAAACATAAACATGAGCATTTGCTACACTTGAAATACAGCCCAGATATTGACTGGTTTTTAAAAACATATTACATAATTAACAGGCTTAACTACAAACCACAAAGCAGCTTGATACCAGGAGCCAGCATTCACATGATATGAACAGTACTATTATATCTTAAAAAAAGATCATCCTCTTACACAAGGTTCACAGAACCAGTTGTCCCTCTTCTGACAGGCGGACAGGTAGCACTCTGGACAAACCTCAATTTCATTCATCTGTGGATGATTTATAGATACTGTAATACTTCCCAAAACCACCTTTACAGAACTAAAATATGTACAATTACACATACACTTCATTTCAAAAGCCTTGCTTAACATAAAAAAAAATCTTACAGACCACAAACTTCTGAACTGCAGTGTAACAGATTTTGTATAACATGTATTGAAATGATATTAGACTACTCACTTCATGTTCACAGATCTTGACAATAACTTTAGCAGTTGCTGTTAGCTTGTGGTTCCCTGAAATAGAGCCATATAGACGTCATGAATGTACTGAAGTGAGTAAAGATACAAGCACATTGATTTCACAGTCCAGCACTAACCTCCATTATAAATGATACAGTTGTGCAGAATCCACTTCACGTCAGCCAAAAATGCTTCTGTGCAACCATACATTTTCTTCTTGATATTCTACAGACATATATTTCTCAGTTACAGCATTTTTTTAACCACATACAGTGCCTAAAAAGCAAACTTCAAAAAAACATTTTGAAGTTAATTAGGTTTTACATGATTAAACAATATATATACTCTTCGAAATGAAGACAAAAACAATATGTGAACACTTGTAACACAGAAAACCTGATGTACCTTTTCTAGAGTACACAGGTCCATTGGGTGAAATATATATTCAGCATAATCCGGGTGCTGCTCCAGGGACACCGGCTTCTGAAACGGCTCCGTCTGCAAGAAATCAGTGTATCCAACGTAATCAATGTACCCCAGTCACATGAAAACCAATAGCATCATAATGAAAATACGGAGTGATTGAATAAATTGTGAGGGATGTGGTATTTGACTCACCCCTGGCTGTTTCATCTTCTGCAGAGCGAACTTCAGCAGGTACGACAGCTGCTCCAAGTTCAGCATGGTCATAGCTTTACTCTGAGTCTCTATGCATTCAGCCACCGTTATTTTCTGAAGCAGAGAGTGAAATGACTGTACCATATCCATACATCACTCACAAACAGTTCATAATCATTCATATGATCTCAAGCGTTCCCACACTTCCAGTTTCAAAAGGCAAAGTTAACATCTGTCGATTCATAGTGACTGTCCATTTAGCCTGATATTATTAAATGCCATCTCCTCCGAATTAGGACTGTAAGAAAGTACTGAAGCTATTTTAGGTTGTAAACATATGAATTATACCAGAATAAATTGATTTGTGACCAAATTTCAGATTTCATGATGCATGAAAAAAAAAAAAAAATGTAAGCAAATAAATTGTCGTCAGAGGAAATATCTACACCTCTACAAAACAATTTCAACTCGTTTCACTATTTTCTGAATGGTCTAGTTCATCCTAGTCCAAGAAAAATTATAGAATTCTTAGGAAAGGAGAAGAGTCTGTCATATTTAGTGTTCCAAAACCTAGTGAGCTTGCTGTCTACATAGGGAGCTCCTATCATATGTAGCATCCTAACTATAGTTCGCAACAGTTAGGTTCTGGAAGTAAAAATTCCATTCACTTTCTCTATAGGGCAACTGATTTTTAACGATATCTTATTTACCTTTAAAGACAGCCTTACTGTGAGCGACAAGGTTGTTAATCGATAGTATTTGCTTCTGTGGAAGCTGTCAGCCCACATTATTTCATCTTAGTTTTAAAATAATCATGTTTAACAGCATAATTTGTGGTGAAAAACTACATTACCCATGATGCTGTATAGAAAATTCCATCAACCAGAGTCGAAACAAGTAAAACACCCCAAAAGATCTTATTAGCTCTGCCTGTAATCAAGCCTGTCTTACTAAATACTTGTGGAACCAACGGTGCTGAAAAAGTGGGCGGGCTCTAATGCACTATTAAGAAACCTCATAACTGACTGATACTGATACTCAACATGATAAGCATAAAACATTTAAAGGGGAAAAAAATGAAAATTCCACCCCAAAAATGAAAATTCTGTCATCATTTACTCACACTCAAGTAGTTCCAAACCTGTATAAATTTCTTTGTTCTGCTGAACACAAAGGAAGATATTTGGAAGAATGTTCGTAACCAAACAGATCTCGCCCCCCATTTACTGCCATAGTATTTATTTTTCCTGCTATGTTAGTCAATGGGGGGCGAGATCTGTTTGGTTACTGACATTCTTCCAAATATCTTCCTTTGTGTTCAGCAGAACAAAGAAATTTATACATTTTTGGAACTACTTGAGTGTGAGTAAATGATGACAGAATTTTCATTTTTGGGGTGAACTATCCCTTTAAAAATGTACTTATACTGCAAAACGATTATTAACACTTTTCAGTACTGGTTGAAATTTGTTTATTTATAATCAACAATTATTGTGACTCATCCACTTTGGAACACAAAAGATGATATTTTGAAGAATGTTCGAAAAGGACTGTTGTTGGCAATATTGGAATAAGGCCATGTGTCCACAAAAGCATTTTTTCCCCACTGCTTTACATTGTATTGACATTTTTATATAGAAACAATACAGAAACAAACTGTGAATCTATGAAATGAGATACTAGTAACACTTCCATGGATATTCCGTATCCTAACAAGCAACTGAAAAAAAAAAAAAACGCTCTGCCGAAACGCTCTCAAGTGCCCACAGCTAGGCATTTTCAGCAGAGCGCCTAGTGTTTTCAGCTGGCTAAAACGCTTTGGTGGACACGCAGCCTAAGAGACACAACAACATTCCAGCCCATTGACTTCCATTGTATGGACAAAAAACATAATATAAATATATAAATAGAATATCTTTTTTTAGTTTCCATTTTAATTTTAGATCAGGTTTTAGTTGTTTTTTTAATGTGCTTTTGTCATTTTTGTGCAATTTGGCTTTTGGCTGTGCGATTAATCAGTATGCAATGTGAATGCAGTGCCCCTAAATCTAGCGCGAGAACAGAGTGGGTTTGGAAGAAAGCACCGAAACAGCGAAGATGAATTCAGGGCAGGATAAGGACTTCAAAACCAACATCCGTGGCTTAAGAATATTTTGGACACAGGAGAGATGATGTATCATAGTGCAGGTAATTTGCAAGAACTGTCAAACTCTCGTTGTGGCAAACATTCACACAGAATGTGTTTTTGCGATTAAAAACCAAGATGCAAGTCTATAGTCGTGTTATTTAAAAGTTGAACTTTTACCTTGAACAATGTATAGAAACGGCATGTCATGGACATGTGCAAAAGATGCGAGCTCACAAGTTAAAGACGTCCGTCTAGCATGCGTTTACATAGAAAAACAATGGAATATTCTGAACCGGGTGAACATAAATTGATAATACAGGCATTTGCAAACCAACATACAAAAAAAGAGTTCAAAAAGGCATAAAGAAATAACCGACGCCATCACATATCATTTATGCAAAGATATGGTGCCCGTAAATATCATTAATAAAGCCAGCTTCCAAAAAAATGATACAGGAAAATATTGTTTCAAAACTGATTGAAAATCGAAATTGCAATATTCATCAAAAAATCGTGATAGTATTTCTTTGCCTTGGCAACAAACTGAAATAAAATAAGTGGAAAGTACTAAAACTTTTATTTAATTACTTAAAAAAAAAAAAAAAAAAAATCATCTAATATTTATATTTAATTTAAATTAACAAAAATGATTTTTAATAGTTTTCGTTTTAGCTAACAATAACACTTTTACGACATTAGGGTGAGTAAACGATGTCAGAATGTTCATTTTTGGGTGAACTATCCCTATAAGGCAGCATAATTTTGCCTGCTTTGTGAAACAACCTTCAAAAAGTGCCTGCGCCTCAAAATAAGTAGGCAGCTCACTAGGTCTTGGAACAGATCTTAGGTTTCCATATGACCGGTTATTGACATGATTTATTGCTATACAAACAGCTTTTCATGTTCTGAACATATTTGAACGTGGAAACTAATCCAGACACAGTACAGTTCTCAGTACCTCGCATTCTGGACAGAACCAGTCGCCCTCAGGCTCTGCGGCCAGTTTGAGGCACTTGGCGTGGTAGACGCGCGGGCAGAGCTCACAGCAGAGCACCTGGCCCTCGCGGTGACACACCCAGCAGTAGAAGTCATTCCGCCCGTCCTGCGGTACAACATCAACAGGGTCTGTGGTGAGTGCGGGCTGCTTGACATAGTAAAAGGGACCATGTCTAAGCTCACACTGAAATGCAGGCAAGAGAGACAGGGCAAAGGGGTCAAATCACAAGCCACATCACTCGCAGGGGAAACTTAGCAAGGCACTGCAATAAATCAAGCACGGACAGGTAAGCAGTCACTTGACCACTGGGTCAAAAGCGGCACATGGGAAGACACTATGTAGGATTTCAATTCACATTTCCATAAACACACTACATGACTACATTTTTCATGTGTGATCTGAGAACCATGTGGTGTCTGAGATCAAGTGTGTTTCACCAGGATTGGAATGAAATCCTAAATTACCATCAGATGCCAAATACAGATTAGCAGGATCAAGGGACAGATAGTTTACACAAAGTTTTGATTCATATGGTAACATCATAATAAATGACAGCTAATTATTAGTGCTCAATACTTATAAGTTACTAATTAATTTAAATTTGCTTGATATTTTCACATAAAGCCAATAAGCAAATCCACATTTGGCATCTTTCATTGTTCGTACATATGGCAACACTCCACCACAAAGACACCACAGCATTCAATAAAATCAGAGCACTTGATTATTAGCTGTAATAAAGTGAACGCGCACCCAAAAAGAAGCATTCGGACACTTAAGTGTCATATGCAAACAAATGAGTGGTAATGAAAGCTATTCTGAGAACTTCCCATTTGAGCTATTTTTGCAATGACATTTAACCAGCTGGTAACCACAGGTGCAGTTCATCACATTAACCATGTACACTACTAGTTTGGGTTCAGTAAGATTTTTTTAAAAGAAAATTAAGACTATTAATCAAATAATATATAAATAAAAAAAAAAAAATCACTTTTCCACAAAAATATTAAAGGGTTAGTTCACCCAAAAATGAAATTTCTGTCATTAATTACTCACCCTCATGTCATGCCCTCATATATATTTTTTTTATTCCCCATAGAAAGCAACATAATTACCATCATTCAAGGTCCAGAAAGTCACTAAAGACATCATTAAAATAGTCAACGTGACTACAGTGGTTCAACCTTAATATTATGAAGCGACAAGAATAGTTTTTGTGCGCAAAAGCAAAACAAAAATAATGACTTTATTCAACAAATTCATCTCTCCCATCATTCTCCTATGCTGTTTTCAGTGCAGAGCTTCCAGGTTCTACGTCAAAACGGTGACTCAGTATTGGCCGACGCATGCGTGTGATGCTGATGCAGGAGCCGGCGTTCTGACGTAGAACATGGAAGCGCGTTCAGAAACTGCAAAAACAAAACTGTGTTTTGTTTTTGCAGACAAAAAATGTTCTTGTCACTTCATAACATTAAGGTTGAACCACTGTAGTCACGTTGACTATTTTAATGATGTCTTTACTCCCTTTCTGGACCTTGAATGACAGTAATTACGTTGCTTTCTATGGGGGATAAAAAAAACTCTCGGATTTCATCAAAAATGTCTTAATTTGTGTTCTGAAGATGAACGAAGGTCTTACGGGTGTGGAACAACATGAGGGTGAGTAATTAATGACAGAAATTTCATTTTTGGGTGAACTAACCCTTTAAGCAGTACAACTGTTTTCAACATTGATAATAATAAGAAATGTTTCTTGAGCATCAAATCATCATATTAGAATGATTTCTGAAGGATCATGTGACACTAAAGACACTAATGATGCTGAAAATTCAGCTTTGCCATCACAGAAATAAATTTCATTTTAAAATATATTACAACAACAACAAAAAAAACTATTTTAAATTGTAATATTATTTCACAATATTACTGCTGTACTGTATTTTTGATCGAATTGACGCTTACTGAGCATAAGAGACTTTCAAAAACATAAACAATTTTTTTTTTTTACAGACCCCCAAGCTTTTGAATAGTAGTGTACACCAAATGATAACCAGAAAGCATCAATACATTTTGCCTTCATTATAAACCGTATATTTATTATTTTATCATTTAAAACAGGATGTTCTTTAATTAAGCCCCAATTGGTTTGATATTTTATTCTCTGTCTAATGCAATGACATAAATCCATCAAAGGAATTGTTCAACAAAAAATGAAAATCATTATTTATTCACCCTTATGTCATTCCAAACCCCTATGACTTTCTTTCTTCTGTGCAACACAAAAGAAGTTATTTTACAAAAGCATTTTTTGTCCATATTTCGTGCAATGATGTTTGACTTTCATTGTATAGGCAGCTAAAACATTCTTCAAAATATCATCTTTTGTGTTCCAAAGAAAAAAGGTAATATTTGGAACCGCATAAGAATTTTCAGAATTTTCATTTTTGGGTGAACTATCCCTTTAAGTATATGCCTGTAGTGTCCAAATGCTTTTTGAGGCCAACCTATGGCTTACAGGACAGAAATCCCCACAAGGGGTCGACTTTGTTCATGCAAATCAGTTAAAGCATTCGGCCCCTTTCAATGGCCAGCGTTTTATCATTAAAAACTGCACACTGAATAGAAATTAAAATCAATCACACAGATTTACAAGCCACAATCAATTCTGATTCATTCATTTGGCCGTTCAAATAGAAAAAAAAAAAAAAAAATGTAAAAGGACATCTTACAAATTTAAAGTAAGCATTTGAACAAAAATGATCTGCTCAACCCAATTAAAATCAGACAAAAGGATGTCAGGATGAAAGGGAAGCTAGTGAGGGAACATACTTGGTCTTTATTGTTGTTGATTAATCCTGGTTTCTTCTTCTTCTTTGTGGGACTGGGTGACGTGTCAGAGGGTGAGTGTCCGTTTGAGGAATGTGGAGGACTGGGTGCTTTCCTCTTCTGCGCAGTCAGCGCCTGCTCTGCTGATCCTAGATCAGGGACAGCTGGCAAGAGAACCACAGCTGATTCATTATGCAAAGCCCATACTGATAATACAACACCTCACCCAGCTGGGCCTGTGATTGTGACCTTTCAAAGCATCAACAACACAAACCACCATCGACCTTCATGCACAAAGAGACTTGTCTTTTATGCACATCTTCAAGATTAAAACGAAAGATGGCGCATTAAACATCCGACTAACCTACTCACAGCCATTATGAAAGAGGAAATTAGGTTGCATGTCATATTTGATGTGGTTCAGATTAAAAGTGTGACTTGCTTTTTATTCATTTCAGGATTTCAACTCTTAAAATCTATATTTGGGGTCTATTATGTAAGATTAAAGCACAAATTAAAGCACTAAATCAATTTATACAACAAAGTAATCTAAATTTTAGAATAAAAAAAAATACCTTTGGGTGGCATGGACACCTCCATCCCATCAACAGCATCGGACTCCGTCTTTATTTCCTCCACAGCCAAACTAAATGAAGTAGAGAGAGGGAGAGCAAAAGAAAATGCTGGAATAAGACACTGAAACCTCATGTGGTCTACCCCTGAGATAAAAGACTTGGATGATGTAATCTAATCTCCAGAGTTATGTTGTTGTTGTTCATAGCAATCGTCCTCCATTCCACATCTGAACCACTTTTACTTGGGCAGGGAGACCCTTGCATGAGTATTGCTTTGTCTGAACTGTGCTGTAACCTATTATCAGCCTGTAGAGTGAATTTACAACAGGATATTAACCTTACGTCTGATCGAGACGGTGCGAGGCATAAACTCACTCTCTGTATCTAGTAATAGACCAGCACCTCCCTCAGATGAACCAAACATGTTCATGGGGAATACCGCCGTGAATAGGTCCACTCACTGGGGATTACGGCGGCGACGTCTGCTGAGCACCGGAGAGTGTCTTTAATTCAGACTTGGTAGTCTACTTCTTGTCTGAGAGGATTTGGCCTCTAAAATACCATCAGCTACTGACATGGATACATTCAAAATGTGCCCAATAATGCACTAGTATTTACATCATGTTCACGTTGTATAAAATGTAAACTGGCTGTCAAGCTGACATTAATTTTTCTTGGCAGAATGTTTGCATCATAAAATTTATCAAAAACGAATGAAATTATACAACTGATAAGGCCTATATTAACAACGGGATGTTAAAAAGAAACATTGCTGTCCTATGAAACCCTTCACATATTTTTTTATATTTTGTGTTTTCTCAGGAAAAAAAAAAAAATAGATGTAGGTCTCAAAACTGACACAGCCTGCCCTTATCAGTCAGTAAGCAATAAAGCGGCAAGCAATAAAAGGTGAATTTGCTGTTACAAAATGACTGGGCATCGTAAATGGTTAAAGAGATGCAATAAAAAAACGACTGTTCTCGCTTTATTTTCGAGTTCCGGTAGGGCTGTACTATATATTGCTTCAGCATCGGCATCGCAATATGCGCATAGTCACGTCGCAGCAATGTCAAATCACATGTGAGTTGCAGATTAATTGAAAAGTTTAACCATCATAGAGTGAATGTTTATCATTAAGTCCTGTCAGTTTAAACATTCAAGTGAGTTTAAAGCATGCAAGATGTGAAAGAGAACTCAATTCGTGCTGTGCAGACAGCATGCGAACACCGAATTCAGTTCTCTTTCTCATCTTTTTATGCTTGAACGGACACATACACACAAAATTGTCAAAATGTCCGTCTCGTAAATAACCAGTGTAGCGAAGCAGCGACTTCCAACAGAAGCACAGAAAGCAATTTGTCACATGATAGTGGAACGCTGAGTTGGAACGTCTACTAGAAAAGCTCAGAGCTCAGAGACTCAATGATCTCCAGCGATTTAATCGCAGTCAATTTAAACGTGGTTTATCCTGGCATGACTACAACGAGCAACAGCGCATTTTGGCTACGTTCACACTGTAACTCCAAATCCGATTTTTGACTGTCCACATGGTGTATCGCAACTGTTAAGATCCGATTTGTGTGTCCATGCCGGTGTTTCGTTTTCCAGAATATCTGCATTGGTTTCTATGACAATGGCATTGCGTTGGTAGGTATACGGCAAAAAAAAAAAAAAACAACAACAGCAACCGCTGCATGGAGGGGTTTGCAATAGAGATGTTGTCTTATTTACAGTCTGACATTTACGTTTTAAGCCTGGAACACACCAAGCCGACGGTCAGCCGTCGGGCAGTTTTTGTTCGTCGGCCGACTAAGTTTTCTCAGTGTGTTCCGCACAGTCGGCTGAAGTTGGTCCTCGTCTGCTTTTTTTTTGGCCGATTCGACATGTTGAATCGGCGTTGGAGCTCATCGGTCAGTCGGGCCATCTGATTATTCTGATTGGCTGTTCAGCTACTGCCACCTGCTGGTACGGAAAGGCATTTCTTCTTACGCAGGCGCAGAATGGACGTGCTACTTGGCCGTCGGGTGTCGAGCGTCGGTTTGGTGTGTCAAAGCAACTTTGGACCCAGACGCTGCCGACGTGAGCCAACCCCGCAGTCTGCTTTCGTCGCCACTAGTTCGTCGGTGTCGGCTTGGTGTGTTCCAGACTTTATGTGGTGTGAGAAAGTCACGCAAAATCTGTTTAGAGCAGTCAGACTGAAACTGATTTCCAGAAATCTGACTTGAATAGGATTTATATGAATGTAGCTTGAAACGGATTTATAAATCGCATTTGCATTTTTTGCCGTTCACACTTGCTAAATCTGATCGGATTTCAATCCGATATGACAGACTGACTGACAGTATGAACGTAGCCTTTATTGGTCACTTGGGTCCAATTTCTGAGGCGTTGCGCTGTGTAGCCCCGCCCACAATAAAATCTCATCAGACAGATGAAAAAACGTTGCGTTGCTCATGGCATGTGAAGGCCTTTAGTAGCAGCAACTTATTTGACGTTTAATATAGCAAACAATTTAATGAATTTCCTGGGATTTTTGGCTTCACTGACAATTCAGAAGGCAAGACTACCCATAAAAAAATGTAAATCATTGTGTCTCCTACAAAATCAATGTGAAAAAATTACTTGCATAAATAATTCATTCTGCTCAAGTTTCTTGAATATGGCCCAATACTTGTAAATAAAGATCTATTGTACTGAACTTAACATTTGATCATGCAGTACTCATTTATATTCATTTATATTATATGACCAAAATGTAACACATAAGAACAAACTGAGGTAACAAAATGGAAGTTATACATCCAGCGATAATGCAATCTGATCAGATACATCTAACAATTAACAACAGTTAATGAAAATAAACTGATAAGCTTAAGAAATAAACTACAGCAATAACAAACAGAAGCGAATACTTCACTTAACACTCAACCACACGTATCTTGAGCACAATTAGGCCTTATTCAAGGGGAAACCCACTATGGTCAATCAATCAACAAAACCCTCCTCAACCACAAGGGTAGGATGGAAATGACGGGTACCAAACAGAATCATGCAAATGACAGGTGAAAGAGAAGAGGCGGACCAAGGCCAAAGGCACAAACAAAATCCTACAACGACGAGGCCTTGATCCTGGTCTTTGTGCAGAAGAAAAGACCAGAAAAGATTAGAAGCTGGCAACGGTTCTCCATTACATGAGGTCAGGATTAGGATCAATGTTGAGAACGAGCACGAATGAGAGGATTGATCATCAGGCCACGATGAGGCCTTAGTCTTTCACTAATTCTCATTGACGGGGAAAATAAATCCATGTACTTTCACCGCTGATATTCAGAGATTTCCATCATCAGGACAATAAAAAAGGAAATTCATCAAATAAATCCAAAGTGGAAAATAATCTTCCATAGTGATGAATAAAACTCACCTTTCTCACAAGAAAATATTCCAGGTTGTGTGGAAAAATCATAAGTATGTCAGAAACCAGAGTAATGACATTAGTCTGGAGAATGAACATCCGTTTCAGCAAACTTGAATTAGACATGAGATGTCTAAAGAGGGAAATGTCTAAGCATTTAGCTATAGGCCTAAAGGCTCTCCATTTTTGACTTTAATGTGAGGCCGAAAGGAGCCGCATGGATGTTGTTATTTCACATTAGGGCCACGTCACGTCAGAAACTCCCATCCACCAGGCCTCTCTTTTCCTGTTCGCTTCAGAAAGGTCAAGCCAACTGTGTGGCTGAAAATCCAGATCTCTACACTGAAATCAAAGAAACAGGAAGTCCTGATCGAATGAAGAGAAAGAAAACCACCGCACTGCAACCAAACCGGCCTCCAAAACTGGATCTTCCTGAACGATCTGAGCAGAGACACAATCAGAGGTCCTCGCAAACAGACCAAATAAAGAGAAAGGCAGCTGTGAATGTGGAGATAACTGGTCAGAGAGTGAGCCGAGGTCTTTTTTTCTCTCTTCGCAGGAAATGAGAGTGCCTCCCTTCCCCCACCGCTCTGCTCGAGCTCCCCTTCCCCCCTCCCTCTAGGCCAGAGACGCGGGCTCTGGCACGTCCATGGCACAGGAGCTTACAGTAAACAGGGAGAACGAGAGAAACCCTAGCATATAGGTCAGTCTCAAGAGCCACAGCTGAGAAAAACAAGTCAAGCGGCAATGCACCTGAGTATCAACATGCAAACAAACGTTTCAGACAAGGCAAGCCTTCCTCACAGATTGTGCTCTTGAGCCGCTACTTTGTGGTTCATGGCTGCTTTGCGAATCCTTTCGAGGGCAGGCAGTGACTCACAGATGTCGATGTTGATACGATTTGACTTTTTCTGTTGCACTTTGCTGTTGTAGCACAGGCAAAATACCCACTGAGGGGCATTTCCTCCGAACGGCACGAAGCCAATCAACAAAATCCTTTACAATGTCTTTTCCTTGACAAGAATTCCAATTGCAGTAGCATAATCTCCCTGGGAACGCACAAAAATTGAGCTCGTAAAACACTACAGCCATTTTCCCATAAAGAAAAGCTAGGCTAACAATATAGGTGACTATATTGTGAATACAATTAAATTAATTGCTTATAATTACAACAACTAACTCATGAACCATTTGTTGTTTTATAAACAGGTGAAATATGATATGTATTGGAAGGGGGGGTTTTGAAACGCAGCCATAAATATCATTAGAAAGGCCAAGGATCCGTTGGGAATGCGGCAGGAGGTTTTTAGTCCCGTGTGTTTTGCACTCGCTTGTTTTGTCTTTGGCAGCAGCTGTGTGTGTATGAGGTGGTGCTATTTTATTGTTAACTTCACCATAAATCTCTAAAGAAACTCAAAGGAGATGAATAATATGCAAATATCATCTAAACAGTCTTCTTAAAAGTGCTGTTTTGCATCCTCAGCCTTCTCTATGACAAGAATCAGTTTAGTTTTTACACAATTTTACTTTAAAAATTCGAATTTTACTCTTTAATTTCAAAATAATTCAACTGCGCTAATGCTGACATAATGCTCACAAAGAAAATGAAAGCAGACTATAATTCTGATTAACTAAATGTTTTTTTTTTTTTTTTTGCCATTGTGTCTGCCTGCACAAAATACATGTATTTTAATCACTGGCCTAAGGAACAAAATGGCTTTTTTGCATGATTTGTATGACACTGATGAATTCCTTTTGCATGAATAATTAAAAATCTTATGACAAAATGGTGTCTCATACTATTTTTAAACTCATACTAGCGCTCACGATGAGACTGACGATAAACAATGACAGCAAAAATCATGCAAATGTCGACACTGACCTATTATTTTCTTAAGGACGTGTTCAAAAACAGCACAGAAAATAGCTGTCAGCAGTCAAAACGACATGGGATTGTCATCTAACGCCCCTCCTGAAACTAAAAATATTAAAACAAACACGAATGCCACTGAAAAATGTGCTCTCCGCCCCTCATTGGTAGATCACGTCCTGAATTTCCCATCCTGCCCCTGTGTAAAATGACCACAGCTGGGGCTCTCAGCTCTCTAATAGGGCCCTAACAGATGCCTCCATTTTCTGTGGCGTGGCTTGTGACACAAACAGACAATGGGACAGGCAATCAGCTTACAAAAGTACATCACCCCAAGCACCCCACCCCCCTGATCCTCCACCCCCTACATGGGGCAGATCAACATATACAGAAATGACTGTCACTGAGCTGTTTGCCAGTTCAGCAATGAGTGATAGCTGACTTCGTTTGCCATGTAACCATGTGACCGAGCAGCACACAGGCCAAAGCTCAGCAGAGGGAGAGGGAGAACGCCTGACCCCCCTTTTCTGGCCCTCTCCCCCACCTCCTTCCTCCTCTGCCCTGTTTTTCTGAGGCTCAGGCCTTTGCTAGGCCTCCCCAGTCACTGGAGAATCAAATCTGCAATTCACAGTGTTAGCAGTGGATGAAAACAGTACAATGACAAGAAAGGACAGACGTAATAAAACCTCAGGCTTACCTCTGTGGATGCATGGCTGAAACAGTGTAATGTCAATACTTATAAAACATGGAGGACAGCCTCAGCCTTTAGACAAGGGAGGGCTCTCCTCTCCACACTCAGAGCTCAGGCCTGTCTGATCAGAGCAGGGCCGTGACTGGCTGCCCTCCCACTAGCAGGATGTAAGACCTCGTCTGATTGGCCGAAGCGCTTCCTGAGTAATTATCTTTGTTCGGCACTGGCAGGATCAGCAGTGAGTGCGGGAAAGAGCACAGAGGAGAGGGAGAGAGAGAACTAGGCCTCACTCACTCAAAAAACACGCTTGTTTGCGCAGACCCACTGCGAAACGGCAGCTAAATATCTGTTAGCTGTGGATGTGGAGCAAATTTTGTGGGATTTCGCATTAAAGCTCTTTTGTTTGCCTCGGGTACGTGTGGAGTCGTAGGCCTTTGTTTAATCCCTCCCCCCACCGGAGCCAGTTGAGAAATAGGAGACACTCCTTTAGTGAAAATGAGCCCTCAGCAAAAATAGTGCAGCCACCATAACTTCCTGTGCTTGCACTGCAGACGATTCATGAGCAGATATGTAAATCACATATAATATGCACTCTAAAATGAGAAATGCAAAGTATTGTGTCAGTAATCAGTGCAAAAACAAATGCAATACACTTGGATGTTAAATAATGAGTAATGTAACAAAACAGATTAGATTAACTAAAACCTGAAGCACTTAATTACATTCAATGAAAAATTTTCTAGAAAAAAGTATATATTATGAATAATATATTTTTACATTCACAAAAGCAGAGGAGCTAGCTAAATGCTTTAGATTCATCACAATATTCTGAGTGTTAAAACAAAATTTTCTGAATCGTTACTGCATTAAGACATTGGTACATTTTAAGATGACTATATTTGATGAATTAGTAGGAACGAGTTTAGGCCCTCACTGCAAAATCTTCCACTAGGCCGCAAACAACAGCGCCGCCTGCTCTCTGATACTTACACGACACTGACATCCACTGGAGAGACAGGGAACTGACTCCCATCTGAAATCACCATCAGGACTGAAATGACACAACAATATTCTTACATGCTGGGGCGACTCTATAATATTAGGGGGGCTCAGCCCCCAATGAGGGTATGATTAATAAAAATATTTAATATATTGTTTGTATACTAGGGTATAGGCAGAAACAATATATAGAGTAAGTTCTATACAGTCAACCCCTGAATTTTGATTTTATTTAAAATTATTTTAACTAACTAGATCATATTCATTAATATTCATTTAGAATATAGACAAGCATTATATTACTGTAATTGTCTAGACTGGCAGTATGTTTAATCTGCCCCATTCCTTTTTTGTTTTCTATTTACAAACCCGATTCCAAAAAAGTTGGGACACTGTACAAATTGTGAATAAAAAAGGAATGCAATAATTTACAAATCTCATAAACTTATATTTTATTCACAATAGAATATAGACAACATATCAAATGTTGAAAGTGAGACATTTTGAAATGTCATGCCAAATATTGGCTCATTTTGGATTTCATGAGAGCTACACATTCCAAAAAAGTTGGGACAGGTAGCAATAAGAGGCAGGAAAAGTTAAATGTACACATAAGGAACAGCTGGAGGACCATTGGCAATTGGCAACATGATTGGGTATAAAAAGAGCCTCTCAGAGTGGCAGTGTCTCTCAGAAGTCAAGATGGGCAGAGGATCACCAATTCCTCCAATGCTGCAGCGAAAATTTCACCCATAGAAAACATTTGGCGCATCATAAAGAGGAAGATGCGACAAAGAAGACCTAAGATAGTTGAGCAACTAGAAGCCTGTATTAGACAAGAATGGGACACCATTCCTATTTCTAAACTTGAGCAACTTGTCTCTTCAGTCCCCAGACGTTTGCAGACTGTTATAAAAAGAAGAGGGGATGCCACATAGTGGTAAACATTGCCTTGTCCCAACTTTTTTGAGATGTGTTGGTGCCATGAAATTTAAAATCAACTTATTTTTCCCATTAAGATGATACATTTCCTCAGTTTAAACATTTGATATGTCATCTATGTTGTATTCTGAATAAAATATTGAAATTTGAAACTTCCACATCATTGCATTCCTTTTTTATTCACAATTTGTACAGTGTCCCAACTTTTTTGGAAACGGGTTTGTAAAAAATAGCACATGAATCTACCAATTTGCCACTTTCTATACTTCAAAGTGACATCAAAAACCGCAAATCAGATTTCAACAAAAATATCTTAATTTGTGTTCCGAAGATGAACGAAGGTCTTACGGGTGTGGAACGGCATAAGGGTGAGTAATAAATGACATCATTTTTATTTTTGGGTGAACTAACCCTTTAAACGATACCAGACGAGGAATAAGGGTCTTATCTAACGAAACGATCGGTCATTTTCTAAAAAAAAAATCAAAATGTATATGCTTTATTCCGTATTCAACTTACGGAACGAACGCGGCGCCAGTTCCGTTTTTTTCGATTTCAAAACACTGCTTCGGAGCTTTGCGAATCGAATCAGTGACTCGGAGCGCCAAAGTCACGTGATTTCAGCAGTTTAGCCGTTTGATAGGAGATCCGAGTCACTGATTCGATTCGCAAGGCTCCGAAGCAGTGTTTTGAAATTGGTCCATCACTATTTTGTTGAAAAGTCGTTATTTTGTTTTTTTGGCGCACAAAAATATTCTCGTCGCTTTATAATATTAAGGTAGAACTACTGAACTCGCATTAACTGTTTTAAATATGTTTTTAGTACCTTTATGGATCTTGACAGAGGAAATGTCATTGCTGTGAATGCAGGCCTCACTGAGCCATCGGATTTAATCAAAAATATTTTAATTTGTGTTCCGAAGATGAATGAAGGCCTTACGGGTGTGGAACGACATGAGGGTGAGTACATTATTTTCATTTTTGGGTGAACTAACCCTTAAACCAACAAACCATTTATACAGTGTGATTGTGTCTTTAATAATTGCTGTGCATGATGTTAATCTAATGCCACATCCACAACAGCCTACGTCCCCCCCCCCAAAAAAAAATCAAATGATTTTTTTTAAAGTAACGTTATGTCTTTACGCTCCGTTTTCGCTTGAGGAAAACAACTGTAGTGTGATGATGGGTGAACGCAGCGAAACCTTTACAGTGGATGAAAACCGTCTTCTATTGCTCCCGCATCATATTGTAAACTGCATTTATGACAAAGAACTGCAGATGCAGATATCATAACAATCTATCGATAAATGCACACACCTTGTCCTCTGCTCCTGACGCTGGCGCTGCGGAGTCACTCTGGACTGAGGAATACGCTGACTAAAAGACGGGGAGGAGCCGAAGATTGCCGCCGTTTTCATTTAAGTTTTGATCTGGTGTTGTTTGGTCATTTTAGACCGAAAAAAGAGTTTTGAAATTTTAAAAATCGCTACTTCTTCGGAATGGTACGAAATAGTGATGCAAAGTCCAATTTATTTCCGCGAACCGGTTCTTTTCGGACAGTTCGGCTCAATGAACCGGTTCAGAAAGCCGATTCATAGGTTCATCATTCTATGATGTCACTATGCATTTCTTTTCTAACAACTCAATGTCATGTTATATCAATGAAAAGTTTAAATAAAGTCATTTGTGTCAACGCATATTGAAACATTCAAATTAAAAGTTATTTGTGTGAACGCATAGCCTATTGCTGATTAGGCTATTGCCTTTCATTCACTTAATGGTTTGTGCTCACAGTTTCATTGGATCGCGGATCCTTTATGTCGGATACATCTTGGATAATATTCGCAACTACTACAACACACATATTGTGCACAAACGCAGATATGTTCTACATGTCTAAAGTATATAGAAAGAATAAACTATTGATTTCACTTTACAACTTATAATCTGCATGTGTAATAAACCATAATAAAATTTATTTACATCTCTCGACAAAAAGGTTTTTGCAGGTTTTAATAAAATAGTCATAATAAGCATATTTCCAGTACGTGCCTCAGGCTTGCATGGTAGCGTCAACTCACTCATCAGACTCCTCGGTAATCCTCGGCAAACTTCGACAGTTGGTTGAACCGGCTCATTCGGTTCTTTTTTAATCGGACGTGCTACTTCGGCTTGTGCGTCTTGCGTCATCAACCCGGAACTAAAGTTCGATTCAGTTCGATTAGTGAACCGGCTTTCAACCGGCTCAAAAGAACGATTCGTTCCAGAACCTAACATCACTAGTACGAAACTCGAAGACTTTTACGGAAGTCGTTATATGACCACAAAAAAATCTTAGCTTGATTCAAAAAAGCTATGGTCGTAAAAAATAGTCTCACTTGTATTGTTTGCGGTCAGAAATGATCGCCATTAGAAATGAATGGGAAATACGCAAAAATACAGAGATTTTTTTTGTGTGTAGGCTACAATCTACAGATCATCCACGCTGCAAAAAAAAGTGCACAGCAATGAAAATATCAAGAGTGCACAATAGACACAATTGCTGGTGTGACTTTAACACAAAGCAAGTTTTTGCCAATGCCAAAATAAAATCAATAATTCAGCCACAATGCAGTAAAAACAGACAGCAAGGAAGGGGTTACACATCGAGAGTACAAAACAGACACACAAAAATGACCTGGTGTGGTGTCGCTTTAACAATATGGCAAAATTGAGCCAGAAGACTCAAATAAGAGGTTGAAATCAGGTTGATTAATCTCTGATAAAGCATTCCTGTTAATTTTTGTTATAAATTTTGTTGTGTAACAAAATGTCTGCGTTTAGGTTTGACTGTAGTAACATTAATGCAAAAACTGACACTTCAAACCAACATTTCAAAAAAAAAAAAAAAAAAAAATCTTAAACTTGACAAAAAAGTCTTTGTGAATGTCTAAATATATATCCAAATCCACAATGTTATAAAAATAAGTATTTATGTCTAAAAACAACTAGAGAATTTAAGCCTTTTATATAGAGCTATACAGGAATTATTACAGATTACAGATATTTTTCTTTTTTTACTCACACCAGATAACACTTAATCTGTCTTCAAAAACTGGATTTTAAAGGCATTTAAAGGTCTCTATTTTAACAAGAAATACTGCTTTAATTGAAAAGTAATAAAAAATGTTTTTTTAAAAAAGTGTATTATTTTCAATGGGAAAAAACTGGATCATAATTATTGCATAAATAGTACCATGAAATTCTCTCAAAATACAAAAGAAAAAAAAAATTATTGAACAAAAATATATTACATTGATTTTACTGAAAATAAAAAAAGGTACATTTCAGGTGTTCAGTCACTTTTGACCGCGAACAACACAAGTGTGACCCCTAAATGAACAATACCAGAGGGTTAAGGGGACTGAAGCGATCACGAATATGTGTACAGATTACAGAGCTAATCATAAATATTTTAGGGGGCTGAGTAGAAAGCCCCCTAAAAAGGGCCTAGTAGTGACGCCCCTGTGCAAGGTGAAACCTCTTAAAGTGAAAATCTGTCTTCAGCAGTATTGTAATTGTTAATTGAAATTTAAAAATATTAAAAATAAAGCTGAATTAAAATAAAATACTATGATATGAAAAATGTAAAAACAAATGAAAATTAGAGATGTTGCTTTGGCAACTAAATGAAAGTTAAAGTACTAAAATCACTATATAAAAATGCTATTGCAGTTTTCTAAAATGGCGTCCACACAATTTCTCAAACTGGCTCCTTTTCTCAAACTCTCCACACAAAAACACAAAACATGCACACAACATGCAAAACACCATACATATTTTGTAAAAGCAAACACTTAATTTAAAACTTTTTTTTGCATAGTAACTGAAACCACAAACCATTAAATGATTTGTCATATACACGCCACATGGATGTGACAAATATAAAACACTACGATCTTGTGTCTTTTTCTTGTTCAGTGCGCAGTAGAGTGTACAGGAGTTTGTCATAGCTCTCACATATATGTGCACAAATACACTGTATATGTATGTATGTACAACTGATGAACTGTACAGCTCTGAACTGAATCAAAACTGAACTGACTTCAGCTGTTTAATGACACTATTGGCTGTTAGAGCTGCTTACAGCAAAATCTAAATTTGTTACTATTGTGAAGCTGATTTGAAACAGTATAAAGCGCTATAGAAATAAAAGTGACTTGATTTGAATGCATAGGCTATAAACAGAAAAAATTACAAATAAAACAGAAATGCAAAGGTGAAAATGTTATTTGTTCCTCAAAACATTGAGTTTTGACTTCTAAGTGAACAAATTAGTTAGCCTAAGTGTAATGGAGGCCAGCTAGTAGTCGCTGTGTGAGTAAACCTCACTCCTCTGATCTCAAAAGATGCTCTAGCGACTGACACTAGCAGTTGCAGCCTTTAGCCTCCGTGTTAGAGCGTCCGACTTGCACGCCAGAGACCCAGGTTTGAGCCCGCACAGAGCGGGGCGAGTAGAACCTGGGTAGAGGGGGTTGCATAAGTGCTTCACACGTGATCATTGGCTGGCTGTAGGTATAAGGTAAAGGAGTGTGGCATTTAAAGGGTTTCCCAAATGATCCCATTTCCTGATGTAGATAACTGTTTTTAGCGTTTTGCAAAATCAAAGTAAAGCAGAAATTGTGCTTGTGATGGCGCCAGCATGTTACACGGCAAGCCGTCGAGTTCTGGGCACTTTAGTAGGCTTAAATGTTTGGGTTTTTATGTTAATAATATATCTGTGTTCGTGCGTGGTTTCATCTGTGTTGAGGTATGATCGTTCAACACTTTTTGTCATTCATTTAACTTTGTGGATCACCAAAACATCACCGGTGGCCATAGTTTCACCTTTTCCAAACACCTGATGATGTCCATATACTGCTGGAGTTATGTTGTCACTCTGCACCTAAAGAAGTGCCACAAAAGACAGAGAATGAGGGGAATGCACGAGCAGACCGGAGAAACTACTATTCGCTTCTACAGAGGTGTCTCTCGCTGGTGTATCCTGATCAGCCTGTTGTTAAAATCGCAGAGAAGGAGTGAACGAACCGAACTGAAACTCAGTACTAGCACAATCACAGTCCTTGGACCTCATCCTGCACTTCTGAATGTGAGGTCAGTGGGACATAAAACTTTTATACTTCGCGATTTTATTGCATCGCAAAATTTGTATTTTCTGATTTTAACTGAGACCCGGTGGATACCTGTTGACTTTCTGAACTGTTGCCTGTGAACTTTAAACACTCCCAGATCCAGGTGGAGGTGTGGCCGCTCTTTAACCCTCTATGGGACAAGAAAAATACTTTTCAAATACAATAATAACGTTAAAAAATAATAATAATATCATATTATATCTCCTTCAGCCAATAAAATTAAAATGTATTTGCCAGGTAATTGACGTTTGTGGCAACAAAGAAGTGAAGGAAACATTATTAGAGGTCACATGCTGTCAAGGCACCATAGTGAGTTTATTTTAGACTAGAAAATATATATAAATTCCATGTACATCCAAATGTGCTTTCTTAAGATTTTGGTCATTTTAATGCACAATACCTCAAAGACCAAAAAATCTGTGCGTCGTGCATAACAAAGTCCTTTTTAGGGGATAGGCTACTTATTTTTTGTGTAGCTGGCACTGTTGTTCATTACTGGCAGGCAGTATAATAGCCTTTTTGCCTGTGTTTTAGATTGATGTTAGTAAGTTTTATAGAAGACAGAGGAAAAGCTGTACCTTTTCCAGAAAGTATTGATGATAGTGATGGCAGTGCATCAGAAAATGAGGTCGTAGTAAGAAAGGAAGAAGTTGAGGATCAAGGAGGATAGAAACAGTGAGGGTGATGGCAGAGATGAAGAAAGTTATAGATTGTTGTGGAAGTCAGGCATATTGGTTCATGATCCTATGCCAGTTTGGAAAATGTGATCCATACTACAACCAAAGGTCAGAAGCCATTGTCTGTTGGCCTCACTACACAGGGATGCTCCAAAATAATGACTAAACCGGTCAAAATCAAGTTATGTGTGGAAAGTGTGGGGTACACTGAAAAAGAAGAGTCTCGTTGATTTTCACTTGTGCTACAATCATTGATTTGGAATTACAAGAAAGAAACAATGGTAAAGATTTTGTAATGCTTTTTGAAACACTAATGCTGCGTCCAAAATCAGATATTTTCCTATAGTATGCGAAACACAGTATGCCAAAAGTGTAGTATGTCCGAATACATATGTCACAGTGGGTTGCAGGGAGGCAGATGAAGATTATAGTTCCAACATGAAGGTTTAATGAATATAAACGAAATGATAGGTGAATAGGTAGCAACACACACTCTTTACATAAACGTGACAGAGAATGAATGTGAGGGTATGACTTAAATAGAAAGCACAAACGAGGATGATTAATTAAACACAGCTGACACATATGAACACAAATGAGGAGCGGGAAAACTGAACAAAGGAGCAAATGATAATGAAACTAAACAGAACAGACTAGTGACAGAACGCCCCCTCCAGCAAGATGCGACCTCACGCCGTAACAGGACGAAGACAGAGTAACAGAGGGAGGACCGGTGGAGGCTTTGGAGGAGGACGAGGTGATGGTGAGGAGATGGTGATTAGAAGAAGATCCCCTGGTGGACCACAGGAGCCGAGAGACATTTTTGGTGAAGGAGACCCAGGTGAAGTCTCGACGATGAGCATCGCAGGTGGAGCCAGAGAATCTGAGGACAGAGGCAACACTGGTGAGGCCGAAGACAGAGGCGACCCAGAAGGGAGGAAGGAGCCTGCTGGAGCCATAGGGGAGAAGGGACAGAGCACAGCGGACGGCCCGGATGTCCATGGCGTAGGCAGAGCGACGATAGACCATGGGGGAGCCTGTGGGATGAGGGATCCCAGTGGAGACACTTGCACGAGGGTTCCTGGAGGAGCCGAAGGTGGGAGGAGCCAGGGCAGAGCCGACAGGTTGATGTGCCGAGATAGAACGAGTGCGTTCGAGGCTGGAGGCAGAGCCGCAGGATCCTCGATTACAGACACTGCTGATGGTTGCTTGGTCTGCGGCTCAACATCCTGGCAGGACATCTCGTAGGGCTGCAAACTTCAAGCAGCGGAGGGGCTGGAGGACTGGCTGAGCTCTGGGATGATGGAGGGGACAGTAGACTGGGCATAATGATGGTGAGTAGGGTAATTTACACAGAAATGAGCACATCACAGTCCATTTTGCTCATTTTGCGGTCTTTGAACAGTGGTGAAAGTTCAATAGAGGGGTTAACAATAACAGTGCTGTCTTTAAACAGTGATGAAGGTTCAAATACAGGGTGAGTTAGGGTGGGAGGCGATCCTTCCTTACTGACATCAAGCAGCCAGTTCTCGGTTCCCGATCCCTCATCCGCTGATGTCACGGGCTCACACCCCTGGTCAGACTCGCTCGGGGGCTCTACTTCCGGCACGATGGTGAACTCTGTCCTTTGGTCCTCAGGCTCTGGCTCACTTGTCGCGGTGGATGGTCCCTCAACTTCTGCAGGGGGCTTTTGCACATTTTCCATGGTCGGAGGTGGTAACCTAGGCTCAGGGTCTGGCTGGGTTCTGGATCGGGGCCGCATGCTCTCCAGACACATTAGCACAGCCTCCCTCCAATTCAGTCCGGTGGTGTCTGGGAGGGTTACGGGGTTGTGATAATTAGCCCCGATCCAGAACAGGTTCTCAAGGGTCTCGTCATTGAGCAGGCAGTGGACGGCAAAATGTAAAAACCAATTCGTGAAAGAGAGAAATCGCTGCTTTCTTGTGCCACCCTGATGAACAATGCATTCCAATCCATTTGTGGTCCGGTCATATGTCACGGTGGGTTGCAGGGAGGCAGATGAAGATTATAGTTCCAACACGAAGGTTTAATGAATATAAACCAAATGATAGGTGAACAGGTAGCAACACACACTCTTTACATGAACATGGCAGGACAGAGAATGAATGCGAGGGAAAGCACAAACGAGGATGATTAATCAAACACAGCTGACATATATGAAGACAAATGAGGAGCAAGAAATCTGAACAAAGGAGCAAATTATGTGAGTGAAAACAAACTAAAAGTCCATGATAATGAAACTAAACTGAACAGACTTGTGACAACATAGGATTCGAAAAACAGTAGGTGAAAAGTTCTCAGATGATTTACTACGGCCCTGTCCCAAATGACACACTTCATGTGCACTTTCGGTCTTGTGGACTTACAATGGCCGCTGCTTGCGCGTGTCTGTTAAGCCCACAAGACCGTAGGGTGTCCCATTCGTCATTTAAGCTTAAAGAAGGGTGCTTGTGAGCGCCCCCCTTTGCGGCTGCTATGCGCCCTCAATTCGCACTTCTGCTGAGCCCGCAAGACTGTGAGCTACGCAGAGGACTTTACCCGGCAGTCAAAGCAGCATTACGTCGTGAAAGTGAGGACTCAGAGGAAGACCGTGAGGGTTTAGGGCCTACTTAGACCATTTGGGACAGGGCCTACTTCTGCCGAGATTCTGAAGTGCGCATTTGATGGACAATTTACTATCCCATGAGGCCACAGGAGAGGATTTATGAATGGCAGTGAAGCAACGCCACGTGGCCATGTGACCGTAATATATTTACGTCTGAATTTCAATAACACTACCCATATTCATACTATATTCAACATATTTTTTTAATGGTCACAAAATAAATTATAATTAAAATGCAGCACCTACTCAGTACATGATTTCAGACGCACCGTCTGTCTGAAGATTAGGTATAAGAGTGAATGGTTTCAATGAGTGGGCCTCAAGTACCACTTTTAGTGTGTAAACTGTAATACTAATAGAAATATATTTCAAAAGTACAAAAGCACATTACAAAATTATTAAAATTTAAATTAAAATGAAAACTGAAAATTTAAAAATAAAAGCTTATTCAAAATATTAATAAATAGCCTAATATAATAGTATAGAAATAATGCTAAAACAATACAGTTATGCAAGTCCTACTATCTGATAATTCATAATCGTTTATTTTTTGTTTTTAAATTTAGTTTTACTTTTAACTGTTTGTACATATATGTGTGTAGACTATAACCATGCCAGTAATGCAAACAGGAATTATGAGCTGTTGTTTGGCCAGATTTCAGAAATATAATCACACTCTCAGTCTCTCTCTCTTTAAAAAAGGGGCAAGGCATTTCACGTGATATGGAGAATCACAAGAAAAAGACCTGATAAGAAGAAAAGAAAGCAGGACATGTTGAACATCGCCATCTGGAAGCTCATTATACTCATGGAGAGAGGTAAGGTCACTAATTTAGTGTCTTTTACTTTGCAGACATTTATATCCTTTACCTAGAAAGTTTTTATTTAGTGGAAATGTAGCTAAATCAAGTGCATTGGGAATTAAATGTGTTCAAAGATTTGTCAGTCAATGGGAAAGTTTCTGAATGATTTCTGTAGTGAATGTAGAGAAATGTTCTGTTCTTTTAATGAAGAATATTATTGAAACCATATGTTTTTTTTCTTGTAGAGAGGAATTAAAAGCAAAACATGCCCCCATCAGCTAGCACAAACCTGGGCTACACCCCTCCCGATGGAGGCTGGGGGTGGGCTGTGGTGTTCGGATCCTTCGTCTCCATCGGCTTCTCTTACGCCTTTCCCAAGTCTCTCACCATCTACTTCAAAGAAATCCAGGAGTATTTCTCCATCTCCTACAGTGAGATAGCCTGGGTCTCCTCCATCATGCTGGCTACCATGTATGCAGGAGGTTAGAAAGCATGTTACGGAAAGTTTCTGAATGATTTCTGTAGTGAATGTAGAGAAATGTTCTCAACTTTGCATATTGATTTGATAGCACATGATATGTATGTGTATCATTTTTGGAAAGCGATGACATTGCTTGGCATTTAAGGTACTCCCACAAGCAGTTCAAAGTGTGCTAGAAGTAACCAAATAACAGGAGGCACCCAAATCAAAGATTACTTTGTCCCCATGGTTGCACAATAAGCCAGAGCTGTGCTCTTTTTTTTTTTTTTTAGCCTTATTTTGCGTAATTTATATTTAGAGGTCAAGGTTTTAGTACTGCTTTTGGGTTCATGACACCTAATTTGAGTATTGCATCATCTTTTTTTCTCACCTTGCAGGACCTGTGAGCAGCATTTTGGTCAATCGCTATGGTAGCCGCCCAGTGGTGATTGTTGGTGGGCTAATGGTTGGGCTTGCTATGGTAACGGCTTCTTTTGGCACTACCATTTTGCATTTGTATTTATGCGTGGGAGTTATTGGAGGTACGTATTTTAAAGATTATCACAGCAATAGCCAAATCCTTAGAAATAAGGACATAGTGGATCACAATGCATATAGACATAGTATATAGATTGTAATTCAGATAGATTATAATTCAGTCCCCTTCTTGTGACATTGTTCTTGTGCTAGTAAAAAACATGCTTCATTCTGATTGGTCAGTGTCAGTGCAGTAGGGTTCCTCCCCTGCATGTGAATGTGTGTGATCAAAGATTACAAAATCAAGGTCAAAGCTTTCTGATCACTCTCCATGTTTAAATGAATATTGTGGGTTAAATTCAATCTCTATATGGAAGCTCTGACTTGTTTACTTCACTACAATTCAGAAAAAAACATGTCATTCCTTGTTATTTTGAAGTGGAGACACTGAAATCTGATCCGAGACCCAATAGCAATGTATGATTTGTGAGCGAATCATTCTAATGAATTGATTACTTTCAATGAAACGTATTCAACTGTTTTACAGATCACATTCTATGATTCATTAGTGAATTTGACTATTCTGATTGCAGCAGTTAAAAACTTACTGATTCAATGATCCATTCAAATGGAGTCTTAAAGGATTAGTTAAAAAATGAAAATTCTGTCATTACTCACCTTCATGTCGTTCCAAACTTGTAAGACCTTTGTTTATCTTCGGAACACAAATTAAGATATTTTAATGAAATCCGAGAGCTTTCTGATGTCCCATAGACAGCAATTTAAAGGGTTAGTTCACCCAAAAATGAAAATAATGACATTTATTACTCACCCTCATGCCTTTCCACATGAAGGTCCCGTAAGACCTTCGTTAATCTTCGGAATGCAAATTAAGATATTTTTGTTGAAATCCGATGGCTCAGTGAGGCCTGCATAGCCAGCAATGACATTTCCTCTCTCAAGATCCATTAATGTACTAAAAACATATTTAAATCAGTTCATGTGAGTACAGTGGTTTAATATCAATATTATAAAGTGACGAGAATATTTTTGGTGCGCCAAAAAAAACTAAATAACGACTTATATAGTGATGGCTGATTTCAAAACACTGCTTCAGGAACTGATTAAATATGTTTTTAGTACATTAATGGATCTTGAGAGAGGAAATGTCATTGCTGGCTATCGAGGCCTCACTGAGCCATCGGATTTCAACAAAAATATTTTAATTTGTGTTCGAAGTTGAACGAAGGTCTTACGGGTGTGGAACGGCATGAGGGTGAGTAATAAATGACATTATTTTCATTTTTGGGTGAACAAACCCTTTAATTACCACTTTAAGTTAGTAAAGACATTGTTAAAATAGTTCATGTGACTACAGTGGTTCAACCTAAATTTTATGAAGTGATGAGAATAATTTTGTGCATAAAAAAAAAGACTTTATTCAACAATTTCTTCTCTTCCATGTCAGTTTGTCAGTTCACGTTGTAAACACAGTGCAGCGCTTCCGGGTTCTACGTCAGAATGCCGACTCAGTATTGACCAGCTCCTTCGTCAGCATCACGCATGTGTCGTGGTGCTCACGTGAACAGCGTCAGAGAAATAAATTGTTGAATAAAACATTTTTTTGCACAGAAATAGTATTCTTGTCGCTTCATAAAATTATGGCTGAACCACTGTAGTCAACGATGTCTTAATACCTTTCTGCCCCTTGAAAGTGGTAATTAAATTGCTGTCCATGAGGGGTCAGAAAGCTCAAAAATATCTTAATTTGTGTTCCGAAGATGAACGAAGGTCTTACGGGTTTGGAACGACATGAAGGTAGGTGAGTAATTAATGACAGAATTTTCATTTTTTGGGTGAACTAACCCTTTAACGAATCACTGTATCTGTCTTGTCTGACTCAAAATGAGCCAAAAACCAGGAGTAATATGATTTTCAAAGCTCCAGTGTGCTGACTCCTAATAATAATTCATAATAATGTTAGATTGGACACTTAACTATTTAGTATCATATCTACCATTCAAAGGTTTGGGGTCGTGATGATTTTTAAAATGTTTCTTATGCTTACTAAGGCTGCATTTATTTGATAAAAAATACAGTAAAGAATGAAGTAATATTGTGAAATATTTTCAGCATCATTACTCCAGTCTTCAGTGTCACATGATCCTTCAGAAATCGATCTAATATGATGATTTGCTGCTCAAGAAACATTTCTTATTATCATCAATGTTGAAAACAATTGTGCTGCTTAATATTTTTGTGGAAACCGTGGTATTTTTTTTTTTTTTTTATGATTCTTTGAATATAAAGTTTAAAACTTAAGCATTTATTTGAAACAGAAATCTTTTATAACATTATAAATGTCTTTACTCTCACTTTCGATCAATTTAATGCCGCCTATACATTTAGAGCATTATGGAATATGTCAAATCCTTACAGTACATTTACTTTTGAAACTTAAGTAAATATTTAACAGAAGTAAGTACTTTTGCTCAAGTAGATTACTTTTATTGGAGTAATATGTCTTCAGGTTATATACTTTGTTAAATGGTAACTCATTGACAATGCACATAAAAAATGCTTTTGCTTTACAGGCTTTGGCTTAGCTTTTAACCTTCAACCAGCTCTTACGATAATCGGCAAATACTTCCTTGTGAAAAGGCCAATAGCAAATGGCTTGGCAATGGCGGGGAGTCCAGTCTTCCTTTCCACCTTGGCACCCCTCAACCAATTTCTCTTTGATCATTTTGGATGGCGAGGAAGCTTCCTCATCCTCGGAGGAGTGCTGTTCAACTGCTGTGTAGCTGGATCGCTTATGCGACCCATCAAGATAAAAATAAAACCGCCAGTGAGCCAAATCACTGATGACAATGACACAGGGGAGCTGGACGTCAACCCTCAGACAGCTGGACAAGACAATTCCAAGCAGTCAGGCTGTGCCGCAAAGTTCAACCAGTTCATTGATGTATCCCTCTTCAAGCACAGAGGCTTCCTGATCTATCTGGTGGGAAATGTGCTCATGTTTTTTGGATTTTTTGCCCCAGTGGTCTTCCTGGCCCCATATGCCAAGCATCAGGGGATAGACGAGTACTCCGCAGCATTCCTGCTCTCCATATTTGCTCTAGTGGACATGTTTGCACGTCCAGGAACGGGTCTGGTAGCCAACACCAGGTGGATCAGGCCCAAGATCCAGTATTTCTTCAGCTTCGCTGTAATATATAATGGCTTGTGCCATCTGATGTGTCCGCTCTTACCAGGTTACATAGGCCTGGTGGTGTACGCTGTGTTTTTTGGCCTGGCTTTTGGGATGGTGTGTGCTCTTCTTTTCGAGGTACTCATGGATTTGGTGGGAGCTCAGCGGTTCTCCAGTGCGGTTGGGCTTGCTACCATTATAGAGTGTGGGCCTGTCCTGCTGGGACCACCCCTCTCTGGTAAGTGTTCACTGCTATATCTCTCCCTGTTATATTGTTCAGGTGTATTAACAGGTTTCTTCCTCAGGTTTACTGGTTGACATCTTCATGGACTATAAATACATGTACTTTGCTTGTGGTGTGATGATGCTAGCCGGAGGTATCTTCCTCTTCATCATGAACTATTACAACTACAGATGGTTGGAAAAGGAAAAGAAACAGAAAAAGGTAGAAGAGCTACAGATTGGCTCAGCCAAAGTGCTTGCTGCCATGGAGGAGGCCAAAGACAATGAGGAAGAGGTCAAACTCAGCACAGAGGAGAAAACCCCGGACTCAACCTGCTGAGAGCCCTGAATACTTTTGTTAGAATGAAACTCTAACCTGTTTGTCTGTCTCTCTATCTCTCTATCTGTGTATCTATCTATATATCTATTAGGGGTGTAACGATACCCTCATGTCACGTTTAAAATAATAATGATTCTAACGCTGAAACACAGAATTATTTTAGATGAATATGTTTGCACTCTGTCACTTACTATAGATACATTTAAAATAATGTAGGCCACTTTTTACTGGTAACACAAGACATTTGGCATTATCAGGATCCACAAATATTCCCCCATTGCATTATTTTACATTATATTCAACATTATATACAGTAGTTCAATGTAGTACTGACACTAAAACTCTGTAAACTTGGATTTTTTCTCACTCATAATTTTCATTTTGGGTGAACTATACACTATACATGTTGCATTTTTGTATTGCGATATATTGTTACACCTCTACTCTCTATCTATCTATCTATCTATCTATCTATCTATCTATCTAATGCCACGATCAACCAAACAGGACCAAGCACTTCTCAAAGTTGCATTTTTATAAATTAGTTTTTTTATTGTTTTTGTAATTTATGATCTTTTGTTTTATTTTTAAAGTTTTCTTTAATATTATTTCATCAATAAATTATAAAACAGGTAGGGCTGTGCCTAAGCCTGTGTCTGCTCATGTACTGTATTGTGTTATTGCATAACTTGAGTGTTATTTTAGTATTATCTAGATAGTATTATTAATATATAGTTAATTTATAGATAAATTAATAATATATAGTTCATTTTTATATAGTTCATTTTTAATTAACTTTTTATTTTTAGATTTTGTTTTCATTTTAATTTCAGTTTAAATCTTTTGTGTGCTTTTTGTGTCATTTTTTTTAAATATTTATTTATTTATTTATTTTTTTGAAATATTGAAATAATTTTTTTAATGTGTTTGGTTTTAGTAATTTTAGTATTTTAATTTATTTTATTTCAGTTAGTTGCTAAGGCAACATTTTTACATTTTACATTTTTCATCAAAAATATTTTTTAATACTTTAAATTTTAGTTAAAGGGTTAGCTCACCCAAAAATGAAATTTTTGTCATTAATTACTCACGACGAAAATACTTTTTGTTATTTTTGTTTTGTTTTTGCACACAAAAAGTATTCTCGTCATTTCATAACATTAAGGTTGAACCACTGTAGTCACATGAACTATTTTAACGATGACTTTACTACCTTTCTGGGTCTTGAATGTGGTAATTACATTGCTTTCTATTGGGAATAAAAAACTCTCGGATTTCATCAAAAATATCTTAATTTGTGTTCTGAAGATGAAGGAAGGTCTTACGGGTGTGGAACGACATGAGGGTGAGTAATTAATGACAGAATTTTCATTTTTAGGTGAACTAACCCTTTAACAATAACAACAATGAAACTCAAGACTTTAATTTTGGTCTGAAAATATGCAGATGGACAAACAGATGATGAGTGTACATTATTATAACTGACATTCACCTTGACAAATTTATATAGTGAAATGTCCCAAGAAATAAAACATTTATTTATCTATATGGCATCACAAACACATAGCACGGTTCATTTTTTACATGTTCATTACCAAAACAAATGGCTTGTTTAGCATCTCTGCTCAGAACACACTAACATCTCAGAGCACCAGTATTACTCAAGAAATTGAACTGATTAGTCATGGTCATCATAGCTTTTTAGTCTCTGATACAGAAGCACTACAGGGCTTATTTAAGAGTGGAATGTATGTATCAGTCAGTTAAACATATTTCATAGATTTAAATGCATTTGCTATGCAAGCTGTGCTGTTCACATATATGACCCTGGACCACAAAAGTCACACGGGTATATTTGTAGCAATAGCCAACAATACATTGTATGGGTCAAAATTATTGATTTTTCTTTTATGCCAAAATCATTAGGATATTAAGTAAAGATCATGTTCCATGAAGATATTTTGTAAATTTCTTACTGTAAATATATCAAAAAATAATTTTTGCGAGTGAATATGCATTGCTAAGGACTTCATTTGAACAACTTTAAAGGTGATTTTCTCAATAATCAGATTCCAGATTTTCAAATAGTTGTATCTCGACCAAATATTGTCCTATAGAAAGCTTATTTATTCAGCTTTCAGATTATATATAAATCTCAATTTCAAAACATTGACCCTTATGACTGGTTTGTGGTCCAGGGTCACATGTTACAGACCTAGCCATCCTTATTTAAAGAGACAATACACAGACAAAAATGACGTTCTTTCATTTCCTTTGTGTTCCATAGAGGAAAGACTGTCATACAGGTTTGGAACAACATAAGAATGAATAAATGATGACCGAATTGTAATTTTTGCATGAAATATTCATTTAAGCCCCATTTGGAAAAATGAAAGCATGACCTTTTCATTCTGCATACAGAAAACATGCATGAACATGGACAGAAAATCTTATGGTGACCTAGTGCACAATAGAGTGTCAAGTATAAGAAGCCAGAAAGGCTCAGAGTTTTAGCCAGGGATGTTTGAGACACTGAGCTGCTGTGGCCCTCCGCTCTGGCAGGAAGTTCAACATTTGCAAAAGGAAATCAGAGAAAAGCGACGCCTCTCTTAGGAGAAAGTGGTATTTCTCCACCAGCACTTCATACAGCCCCCATGGACGGAGGACAACAATTCGCCGCAGGTCACCTGTGCAACAACGAACACAAGTGAACAGTTCGGTAATAAACATACAAATCACTCTTGCATTAAACTGATGAATTTGACAAATTGTCACACTAAGATAACTTGGGAAAGACTAATCTAGTGTTTACTCACCCTTGCGGTTGAAATACTCATAGGAATATTTCCCAGACAGAGCCACTGACACTGGGATCTTACCCAGGAGCTCAATAATATGAGCCAGGTGGTCTAAAAATAATAGAAACGATCATCACCAAAAATTTACACTTATCTAATAAAAATATTGAGGGTGGCTTTTAAATGGCTTACCTTCCTCTAAGGAGAAATTCTGCCCTGCTTTGGGTTCAAATAAAGAATCACCGGTGACAAGCTCAAATGCCTGGTGCAAAATAATATTGATAAAAATAAATGATTCATAATACATACAAAATAAGTGATTAATTATAGAGTTATAATATTAAAATATAGTATTTATTTTATGTTTTATCATTCTAATGCAGCAAAACTGCAGCAATTTTTTTATGTAATCAACAAATTTTTCATTAAATATGGCATAAATCTACAAAAGACAATAATACTGACAGCTTTTGGATGAATGCTGACAGCTTTTGGATGAAATTTAGCTATGTTTAAAGTGATACGCATCAAAAACCATTTTCCACATCAAAGACCATTTTTGTAAATATGAACACTGACGTGGATTTTAGCGTACGCATACTCTAAGATCAATTCTCAGCGTAAGCACGTTTTATAAATAAGGCCCTGATTTCAAAACACTGCTTCATAAAGCTTTATGAATCTTTTGTTTTGAATCAGTGGTTCGGAGTGTGTATCAAACTGCCAAAGTCACATGAACCATTGAAATTTTGAAACACTTATGATGTAACAAAGCCTCGTTTACTGAAATCACGTGACTTTGGCGCTCTGAACCACTGATTCAAAACAAACGATTCGTTAAGCTTCGAAGCTTCATGAAGCATCGTTTTGAAGTCGCCCATCACTAGATATTGTGGAATAAAGTCGTTATTTTGTTTTTTTGGAACACAAAAAGTATTCTCGTTGCTTTATAACATTAAGGTTGAACCACTGTAATCACATGAACTGTTTTAAATATGTCTTTAGCAGCTTTCTGGGAGTTTGAAAGTGTAAATTAACTTGCTGGCAATGCAGGCCTCACTGAAATATCTTAATTTGTGTTCTGAAGATGAACGAAGGTCTTACGGGTGTGGAACGACATGAGGGTGAGTAATTAATGACAGAATTTTCATTTTTGGGTGAACTAACCCTTTAATACTGATAGTTGTTTGGTCTCTGAGTGAATATGGCAGTCGCAGCGAAGTTATGCCACCTTCATGTGTTATTGGAATATTTCCTACTTCCCACTTTTGAAGTCGTGATTACGAGCTTGTTGCATTCAAGTGCTTTGTTGTCGGAAAGGATGGGAATCATTGAGGACACCAGGTTTATTCTTGCCTATTTATTGGGAAAATCTTATTAAAGTCAAAATGATATTTAGCGTCCCATTCATTGACAACCACACAAACATTCACCCCACTATATAGATTCAGCTTGCAGCCAATTATGGAATTTCAGTCAAATACAGACTATTTTCATATAAATGTAATAAAACATACAATATGCTTCAAATGATTATTCTTATACACCGATCAGGCATAACATTATGACCACCTTCCTAATATTGTGTTGGTCCCCCTTTTGCTGCCAAAACAGCTCTGACCCGTCGAGGCATGACCTCCACTAGACCCCTGAAGGTGTGCTGTGGTATCTGGCACCAAGATGTTAGCAGCAGATCCTTTAAGTCCTCTAAGTTGTGAGGTGGAGCCTCCATGGATCGGACTTGTTTGTTCAGCACATCCCACAGATGCTTGATTGGATTAAGATCTGGGGAATTTGGAGGCCAAGTCAACACCTCAAACTCATTGTCGTGCTCCTCAAACCATTCCTGAACCATTTTTGCTTTGTGGCAGGGCACATTATCCTGCTGAAAGAGCCACAGCCACCAGGGAATACCATTTCCATGAATGGGTGTACATGGTCTGCTTAGGTAGGTGGTACATGTCAAAGTAACATTAACATGGATGGCAGGACCCAAGGTTTCCCAGCAGAACATTGCCCAAAGCATCACACTGCCTCCAGCCGGCTTGCCTTCTTTCCATGGTGCATCCTGATGCCATGTGTTCCCCAAGTACGCGGCCATGTACATGATGTAAAAGAAAACGTGATTCATCAGACCAGCCCACCTTCTTCCATTGCTCCGTGGTCCACTTCTGATGCTTTCGGCGGTGGACGGGGGTCAGCATGGGCACCCTGACTGGTCTGCAGCTATGCAGCCCCATACGCAACAAACTGCAATGGACTTTGTATTCTGACACCTTTCTATCAGAACCAGCATTAACTTCTTGAGCAATTTGAGCTACAGTAGCTCGTCTGTTGGATCGGACCACACGGGCCAGCCTTCGTCCCCACGTGCATCAATGAGCCTTGGCCGCCCATGACCCTGTTGCCGGTTCACCACTGTTCGTTCCCTGGACCACTTTTGATAGATACTGACCACTGCAGACGGGGAACACCCCACAAGAGCTGCAGTTTTGGAGATGCTCTGACCCAGTCGTCTAGCCATCACAATTTGGCCCTTATCAAACTTGCTCAAATCCTTACGCTTGCCCATTTTTCCTGCTTCTAACACATCAACTTTGAGGACAAAATGTTCACTTGCTGACTAATATATCTCACCCACTAATGGGTGCCGTGATGAAGAGATAATCAGCGTTATTCACTTCACCTGTCAGTGCTCATAATGTTATGCCTGATCGTGTATATAAATATACTCCGCTTTAACGACAAGACAAGGCGATATAGCTGTTGTGGAAAAAGCTAATAAAGAATAGCAGTCACAGCAGCAATCGTTCTCCCCTCCGCCATGTTGGCCCACCCATCTTGGGAACTTAGGTATCAAAATGATCCCCGAGCTTCCTAGTCGTAAATATGACTTAAGAGGGCGTTCATGTCCAATTTTTAATTAGGAAACTTATATTTACGATTATTCCGATAGCACATGAAGGCAGCATTATTCTGATGGCATTATTCTGATTCCGATATCACGTGAAATCAACATTTAAAAAAATAATGGGAACACGCAAACACACAACAAAACAATTTGGATCTGAGCATTAAATCAGAGTCTAGCACTAAGGCTTGCAGTCTGAACATAGCCAGGTTTTCTTCTAGAAATTTCTGTCTCCAGCTAGACTCACCAAGCAGGCCACACTCCAGATGTCAGCTGGAGGGCCATATTCAGAGCCTAGAAGAACCTCCAGAGAGCGATACTGTCTGGTCTGGATCTCTTGACAGAAGTGTTTGTACTATAATAACAACAAAAGAGATTAGGTAATCTAATCAGGTAATCAACATCAAGTGATTTGCTCTAATTCATTGATTCAGTGCATCAAGAATATCCTTTCACAAGACCAGGCTGCATAGCTTTAGAAAAGCATTATATGAATTCACTGAATGTGTCGCACCACCCAACATGAGCTTCCGAGGTCTGCAATCTTCACCGTTATATTATCCAAGTTTCCAGGTTTTCCAGCTGCTCCTACATGAAAGAAGAAGAGGATGTCAGCCTTCACACTAAATACATGTGGCTTAACATAAATGTTACATTCATTACAGTGATGCACTGTAATGATTTACTTTACATTTATGTTTAATGATTCTTTACCAGGATCCTGGAGTATTGTGGTTTTAATAGCTGAAGTGTGCATTTCTAGCGTGCCCCCTGGAGGATGAGGCGGGGACTGCGGTGTGAGACACAGCAGTATGTTCTCAGGCTTGATGTCTGTGTGAATGATCTTACAGTGTTGGTGAAGATACTCCAGACCTTCAAGCACCTGCGACAAGATACAGTTTTCAGGTCTTATGCTGATTTATTTATGGTCTTTATATAGAATTAAATTCTACACATAAGTGTCTCACCTGAGTGATGATGTGTTTAACACAGGTGAGAGAGAGACCTGGACTACCAAAACACACCTGCCAACAGCGCAAGTCCGGCCCCAGCAGCTCCAACACCAAACAAATATCTACATAGTGGTCAAGAATCGACTAATAACGCTCGCTATGTTTTGCTGTATTATATAAAGATGAAGTATACCTCAACTTTCCCACAGAACAGAATTTATACAACCCTACTTCCGGTTTTTGAATTTGATTGGGTGAGTGGTGTTCCAAGAGTGCTCATATACAAGACTTTTCACATGAGGTCGAAACCCAGTCATTTCAACAGGAATACAGATGATCAGGAGTTTCATTAGAGGGCAAAAAGTTCCCCATGTAAATTTTGTTCATGTTCATGTTGGTCACATGAATTCGCCACATTGACCAACATAAATCTGTTTGGTTTGAAAGTGACTTTTGTGGGAGGTGTGCTTCATACATTGCTACACTATTGACAATGTACCTTTTTGCCCTTGAAATCTGGCTGAAGTGCTGCACCTATATGTTAGTGCATGTTAGGAATTTTTAGTGATTCTTTCAGGTACACCAATACGCCAGTGGATGGCGACAACTTTTAATGTCTTTAAGGGATAGTTCACCCAAAAATGAAAATGATCCCATGATTTACTCACCCTCAAGCCATCCTATTTGTATATGACTATCTTCTTTCAGACAAACACAATCGGAGATATATTTAAAAACATCCTTAGTCCTGCAAGGTTTATAATGGCAGTGAATGGGGGACCGCATTCTGAAGCGAAGCAATGCATTTTTGTAAGAAAAATATCCATATTTAAAATTTTATAAATTCAAATAACTAGCTTCCGGCGGATGACCATATGCATACTGCACAACTCGACTTGCTCCAAATGAGTAATCCTCTGAAGCGATTTATGACGCAGGATGTAGGAGTAGCGTAAGCTTATACGCCTCTTGCGGTTTAAACAAATATGGCTGTGCAACAAAATCAAGCTCCTCTTCTCTTATATCGCAATCCTCCGACATTTCTCTTTAAAAATTATAATTTTATGGTGCGTTCACACCAGACGCGAACGAGTGATTTACATGTTAAGTCAATGCAAAGATGTGATAGACATCCTGTGGCGCAGCACGAATTGAGCGCTTCGGGCATTTAACGCGTGTAACGCGTGATTTGCGCGGATTGTGCGAGTTGAAAAACTGAACTTTGGCGAATATTCGTGCCGTGTTAACCAATCAGGAGCTTGCTCTAGTAGTGATTACGACGTAGTGAGTGGAGGCAGAAATCCGAAACAACAATGGAGGACAAAATCATCGTCGCTGTATGTGGATACCTGGAGCTGTATGATACATCTTCCTACTTTTATAGAAACAAGAATAAAAAAAGGATCTTGCTTGGAAGAAAGTGAGTGAGGAGGTCAGACAATCTGGTAAGTTGTAAAAAACAATTTGAGCTATATGTATACATATTGAGACTACAAGCTAGCTAAAGCCGGCAAATTGAGCTTATTCGCCGTATTTTACAACTACTTTACAACTACTACTATGTGTTTATTTAGAGGAAGTGCGCAGAAAGAAGTGGAAGAATCGGAGGGACACATATTTAAAGGAGAGGAGAAAGGGTCAGTAGCAGGGTCAGGGAAAAAGTGGAAGTACTCTGCAGTCCTGTCTTTCCGCGAATTCGCGTCTGTTTGAAGTGAATTTCACGTGCAAATGAAGCGAGTAAACTCAAAATGTTCAAGCGTCCAACTACGCGCGAAGTCGCGTCTGGTGTGAACGCCCCATTAGACTTCTAATTCGTGACCAGTGTTTTGTTTTGCTCTCTCCTCTGCGTCTCCGCGTTCGTCACTGCATCATTGCGTTCGGGTCAAAGGTTGCTCTTCCCGCCCAAATTGACTTGCCCAGTATGCATACGGTCATCTGTCGGAAGCTAGTTATTTGAATTTATAAAGTTTTAAATATGGATATTTTTCTTACAAAAACGCATCGCTATGCTTCAGAAGGCCTTTATTAACCCTCTGGAGTCGTATGGATTACTTTGATTATGGATGGATGCATTTTTTTTTTTGTTCAAAATGCAGGCCCCCATTCACAACCATTATAAACCTTGGAGGACTAAGGATATTTTTAAAAATAACTCTGATTGTGTTCGTCTGAAAGAAGATAGTCATATACACTGAGGATGGCTTGAGGGTGAGTAAATCATGGGATCATTTTTGGTTGAACTATGCCTTTAATGATTCATTTGAATCATTTACTTACTCAACTGATTTGTTCAAACACACTGATTCATTTAGGAACGAAACAACACTGTGTGTTTCTCAGACATGCCCAGCAGTTCACTCATAGCGGAAATAGACAAATTGGCAAAATTGTGTCTAAAATGTAGGAAAAAGTAAATTATGTGATGAATAGTGTTTAATGTCCGGTATTTATTTTCAGAACATTCCAAGAATATTCAAAAGTAGTATCATTCCCATAATGTTTGCAAAATCATCAACTGGAATGTTCCATTCAAGTTTGCATAACAAAAAAAAAAAAAAAAAAAAAAAAAAAAATATTATATATATATATATATATATATATATGTATATATATATTTTAACACAGCTAGGAACTTTTTTGAACTAGGACCTCCAAACTTAGGTCAATATTAAATTTTGAGGAGCCCTTTTGAATCAAAAAAGGCCCGAGTCGATAGGGTCGGGGTTGGTCAGTTTGGACAGGCTCCTCGAGACCTATAAATGACCCGAGTTTGACCTCAGAGGGGGTGGAAGTCAGACCCAATCTGCGGATTTTTACTTAATCTTTTTTTTTTTTTTTTTTTTTTTTTTTTTGAGTCAGAATAGAGTCAGAATTTGAATAGCTATAACTTCAGACATTTTGAACATTCAGAGAATATTCAGAAACTTAATGAGAACATTAGCGAAACGTTCTTAGAACATTTTAAGTTAGATGGGGTGATGCTTCATTTCACATACATCATTTTAAGAAAGGATACGGATCCCGTTCACACCAGCTATCTTAAACTCATCCAGTAATTGCACTATACGTCTTTTAAGAGGGTTACGGGCTGTGGGACCACTGGACTGGAGAGAGGGAAGAGGTGTGAACACACACACAGTGAAAGAAAAACAGACAACCAGAGAGAGAAAGAGCGAGAGACACTCACACATCGCAGTAAAGTCAGTTCATCTTGGCCAGCTTGAGTGAATCCAGCTCCGCTCTTCAACACCTTCACTGCCACATGCCTGCCTGACCTGCAAAACCACGAACATGAACACTTAAGAAACACACGAACATATGCTTCAGTACACTGAAACACATAGATACTGTGGTGTGAACACAACGTTTCAGTACCTGAGGTCAATGCAGAGCCATACAGTAGAGAAATAACCCCAACCCAGCTTTGACAGAACCTTGTATCTCTTATTAAACACATCTCCCACCTCGACTGGGTGATACCCACCTATAAAGAGATGACTTATCATTACTGTCAATCATCTAACACATAATAGTGTTTATGGTGTTATGGATTAATCTCATTTTAATCACATGTTTATTTGCATAACTTGTCTAATAATAATGACATTTTATTACAGAATTAAAGAAGCTCACCGTAGCAGTAATCTCTTGGATCTTCATGTTCCTCCATGTTATCCGGTTCAAGATGTTCGTAATTTCTTAGAGTTTTCAGATTATAGTCCATAACTACATGAGACCTGCATTAAAACCCAGCACACATATATTATCATCTTAAAGTGACATCTGACTATTCATACATGCATATTCATAAACATATGATGCCAAAAGTAGTGAGAGCCATAAATCTTTGCAAATGTGTTTGAAAACATATTGAGTTTCCTGTGAGTCTAAATAATTTAGTGGTTGGTGATGTAATGGAGCATATACAAAAGACTAAATTTGTGGTCTATTCTTAGACAACCATAAACGTCCAGTATCCTGACACATTTGGCTCTCCAAGGGTCAGATAAGCCAGCACCACATTTAGATCTCAGCACCCGCTGCTGTGGGAGTTTACTGCAGGATCTGAATTGTGACCAGAAAATACATCATGCCTCTTTCTGTCTGTCACTCTTGTCACACAAGATTATGGAGGGCAATATGAGGGACACATTCCCACAGTCAAACAAACGGTTCAATTTTAGCTTGACTGATAGTGAAAGAAACTTTACTGACACATGCAAAGGAGTACCCTGATAATATCACTGCATGAATATGGTCTCATGGTGATAGCTTCAGTACTTTTTTCCCATTAAAAATATTTTACAAGTTGTACAACAGATGGTGCCCTCAAGTGTAGACTAATAAAAATATAAACATTTTATTAAATTGATGTTTTTATTTGTTTCATATTTTATTTATAATTTCTGATTTTAAGCAGGACAGATAATGCAACCAGCCTGATAGCGGAACTCGGAAAAAAGTTTTAAGACGGACTACACAGCACTTTTCCAAATGACAATATGTACTAATTTTTATAATATAATTTAATAAATATTTATTTTTTATGAAATATATTGTTTTTAATATAATGTTATATTTATTATAATACATAATTATAGATTATTTACAAAATATGCATATAACACATACAACAACTTTCATTCATTCATTCATTCATTCATTCTAAATATAAATATAGCTGCAAGCAGCAATTACAGGGCCAAGCACAAAGAAGGCACAAGTCATGCCAACATGGCTGTGACCATCAGTACAACTGCAACAGGGAGGAATTAAAGACCTATTAAGATCATTTTAGGCAAAATAGCTGAAAAATCATAAATACAGTCAATAACAAATTATTACTGGTTTATTACTTTCAACAATGGTACACCAGTGCATTCATAAAATATAGCATTTTTATCATAATCCTGTATTGTAGTTAATGGCAATTTTGTGTTTTGTTCAATTATAGCACCACCAAGAGGCACAATCCCACCAATTTGTCCTCAGAGTGAGCCCATACATGTGTGTGTCAAATTTGGTGAAAATATCTCATTTCGTTTTTATATGTATGAGATCATAAAAAATGACCCATGGATGACTTTGTTTTGATTTTTTTGCCACTTCCTATCAAAATTTTGACATTTGGGTCTTAAATTTTTAATCAATCAACTAAGGTTCCGTGTTTCCTACGCTGGTTTCGTCTCGATCGGATTAACGGTTGCAAAGATATTTGTGAAAGATTTTTAAAAAAATGCTAAATCACCACGTCGCACAAACCATAAGTCAAAACCCAGCATGTTTGGTATCGTTGGAGTCGGCAAGGATTCAGGAGTCTAACGGTATGACTCCCGTGAAAATAAGTCAACCACATCCAAAGTTCTAAGCATATAAATAATTTTTTTCTCCACTAGGTGGCGCTGGTCCGAAACTTCTCAGGCTCCTTCGGGGTATCGTGCTGATGACCCAAACCAAGTTTTGTAATGATACGCTAATGCATTCATAAAATACAGCATTTTTGTACAAAAGTCAAAATGGCCGTCGACCATTTGGCCGATATGGGAAAATTGGATATCATTCGTCTCGGCATGATTCCCTGAATCTAACGAGACTACATTTATGATTTTTTGACAAAAAATATAAAATAAGCAAAAATAGCCATTTTTTGTATCTCCGGACCAGTAGGTGGCGCTGTGCCGAAATGCTGCATATAACCTCAGGTCATGCTTGTGATGATATGGACCAAGTTTGGTCTGAATAAGATAAAGCGTTGTTGAGAGACAGCATTATGTCTATTTTTTTACAAGTGTAAGGTAAAAACACAAGGTAAAATTCGTTTGTGCATTTTTCGAAAACGTTTCAAGAAATTGACTTGAATTCCATAACTTTTTGTCAGCGTGGTCTGAAGATGATCTGGCTCAATTTTCGTGAAAATCGGAGTAACGGCCTAGGAGGAGTTCGAAAAAGTAGGTTTTTCGTTTTCATAGTTTTTTTATTTCTAGCCCTTAAGGTTCAAAAGTTATTAGCATAAACGTGGTGGGGCTAGAGAGATTGAGTTAGAGACTCCAAATTTGCTATGGTGACAGTTCAGACTATCCTCTACCTGTGTGCTAAATTTCATAACTTTCCCACAAGTGGTTCTATGGGCTGCCATAGACTCCCAGAGCGAATACGGAAGAATAATAATAAGAACGCCAATGGATACAATAGGTGCCTTCGCACCTTCGGTGCTTGGCCCCTAATTATTGTAATGTATGGGTTTAATCGGTGAAGGGGAAAGCAGCATAATTTACCTCAACTACAGAAATATTGTTATTAATCTAAATGTGTCATTATGTCAAGTCCTTAAACCACTCAAAAAAAGAGTCAATTAGGATTGATGTTCTCAAATGATCAAAGTACATGATCTGCAGTCTGAGAACCACTGCTATAGACCAAATAAGATTGAAATCATCATATGAAACTCTCAGCTAATATAAAGCACATACTATATAAAACTACATAACTCTCATCTAAATATAAAGCAGACATTTTCGTTATATAAGGATTCATTTCTGCCAGCACCACTTGGCCAGTACAGTATCCATGTCCTGAAGACCAGGGTTCACAGTCATAAAACTGCAGTCAAACTCTCTCATTAAACTTTTTTTTTTTTTTTTTTTTTTTTTTTAAATAGAAGAATTGAATGAGATTTACTATATGGCTACCACAGGCCACAGACTGAATCTCTGAACCAAAAACAACAACCCAACAGCAGCAGCAGAAGCTCAGATTTTAAATATTTTTGTGAATGTTTTTTCACTAAAATATATCCACAATCATGCTGAGTACTCACGATTTGGTGCAGATCGTATCAGCTGTGTTTGTTTGCATGATTTCATCAGAGGTCTGAAGCTGCATATAGATGCTCCTCTGGTTTTTGAATGGGGGGATTTCCTCTAAACCCTCCACAACCCTCTCACTTTCTACACCTCTCTCTCTCTCTCTCTCTCTCTCTCTCTCCCTCAGAGTTGAAAGATATTCTGAGGAGACAGGTGCCTGTGTTACTCATTTAACTAAAGCATAAGCAAAACAGACTTTTAGACACTGCAGAGAAAACACTGAAGCAGCAAAAACAGATTAAATGAAGTTAACAAGGAACTGCTGATGGATCATCCAACTTAAGTGAGCTGCACAGTGCCACAAGAAACATCATTTCAAAAAGTGTTTGTAACACATTTAGAGCCGTAAATATTATGCAGTATTTGGAAAGGAGTGTAAAAAATATTATACTCACACATGACATCACCTCTATAAAAAGACACAAAAACACGTGCATGTCTGCAGCCAGATCCTATTGGAGCAGTTTGGAGCACAAGTTGCTGTGGTTTCTGTGCATTGTCTTGCATGTAGGGCTGAAAATACCCACCAGTCAGCTGGAGAACAGAGAGAGAGAGAGAAACAGAAGCTGTCTACGGTTAATATGAGCCTGTTAACATTTACTACTGACATGACAAGTACTGTAGAAATAAGGTTATTTAAACCAAGTGGAAAAATTAGGAATGAGAGATAGCAAGTAGCTATACATCTAAATATTAGTTGTAAACAAAATTAAGCAATACACACCAAAACAAACAAAAAAGTACATTACTTATATTTGAACGAATGTAAAGTAATGAGAGATAGCAAATATCAAAGCATCTAAATATTTGTTGTGAACAAAATGAAACAATACAAACTAAAACAAACAAACAAACAATCAAACAAAAATACCATCTTTATATTTACACAATTGTAGAGTAATAACAGATAGATAGCAAATAGCAATACATGTAAATAGGGTCTGTGAACAAAATTAAACAATACAAATCAAAACAAACAAACAAACAAACATTATTTACATTGGAACAAATGTAAAGCAATGAAAGATAGCAAATACCAAAGCATCTAAATATTCATTGTGAACAAAATGAAACAATACAAACTAAAACAAACAAACAAACAAACAAGCAATCAATCAAGCAAACAAACAAAACAAAAATACAATCTTTACATTTACACAGTTGTAGAGGAATAGCAGATAGCAAATAGTAATACATCTAAATAGTGGCTGTGAACAAAATTAAACATTACAAACCAAAACAAACAACAACAACAACAACAAAAAAAAAACCATTATTTATGTTTAAACAAATATAAAGTAATGAGAGATAGCAAATACCAAAGCATCTAAATATTCATTGTGGACAAAATGAAACAATACAAACTAAAACAAACAAACAAACAATCAAACAAAACTGCAACCTTTACATTTACACAATTGTAGAGGAATAACTGATAGCAAAAGCAATACATCTAAATAGTGGCTGTGAACAAAATTAAACATTACAAACCAATTTTTTTTTTACTACTAAACAAATGTAGAGGAATGAGAAACAGCAAATGCATCCCATTATGGAAGTAAAATGTGTTGTGAATACTGTTCCAGGTTCATTTTAAATGCAGTCTAAGCCTTATTTAATTCATTTTATTAAAAGCATTTTATAGAGGCCACTATGCTCAATCTGATCATTAATAAACCCTGATGATGAATGAAATCTGTGTCTTGAGAGCTTTAATGAATGTAGGTCATTTGAGTCTACATGGATTCTCTTCCTTCTTTCCTCGGGCATTCTCCCCTGCACTTTGCACTGTAAATGGGACATGCCTCAAAATGGCATCACGGGTCATTAATAGATCCCTGCTATTCTCATGCTGCCAACTGCCAAACTGACTGTAACACAAATCAAAAGCAATTATCTGGAGGAGAAAGCAGCTGAGGCATTTATCAGAAGGTACAAGATAAATGAATGAAGCAAGTTCATTAGCAATGAGAAGAATTCAGTAGGCCTTGAGAAGCTTGGAGTAAATGAGCTTATATGGGCTTGAGCTGAGAGTGTTTATCTTCAATTAAAAGTGTGTTGAGCTTTCCCTGGGCCTCAATAACATCTGCTGTTGATGCTTTGCTACTGTTCTCTGCTAAAACTGCCTGGTGGCAGTTTTTAGCATTGTCTCTACAATACTCTTGTCTTAATGGATTTTTTAGATATTTTTAAGTAAATGAAATGTTTTGACTCTAAAATACAGTCAACGCTAGAATTATTGGTGAATATGAACAAAGATGACTGTGAAAATAAATCCTCATTGTGCGCGGTGAGGAGGAGAGTTTGAGTGGCCAAAGACTCTCCAAGGATCACAGCTGGAGAATTGCAGAGATTAGTTGAGTCTTGAGTCTCAGAAAACCTAAAAAAAAAATGATCAAACAGTACCTACATCCCCACAAGTTCAAGTGGTGGTCAGTCAAAAAAAATCCTCTGCTCTCATCCAGAAACAATCTCCAGCATATTCAGTTGTCAGACAATACTGGAACTTCAAACGGGACCGTCTTCTATGGTCAGATGAAACTAAAAAAAGAGCTTTTTGGCAGCAAACCCACCAGATGGGTTTGGTGCACACATGGATAAAAAGTACCCCATGCCCACGGTTAAATATACTGTTGGATCTTTAATGTTGTGGGCCCATTTTTTATTTATTTATTTATTTATTTTTTGTTGCACAATATAGCATTTGTTAGGATCACCACATATCTAGATCATATTAACCTTATAAAGCCTATACTGCATCATATTTGATATACGCACATTTCTAAGGCCTCTTAACTATTTACATGATCAAAACATTGCAGAAAAGCCGCTGTTGTCTACTGCATGCCTTCTGCCCTGTGATAAACAGGTTATACTTTTTAGCAAGAAAAAGGCCTCTTAACAAATTGTAAAAATGCCCCCTTCAGGTCATGGAAAACCTGTCTTTTTTCTGTGAAATCTTTAATGACTTTTATACGGTAAATATGAGAACTTTTTATTAATATTTCAAGATGAACTTTTACTGGACTGAAGCAGCTTATATGTGAAGACTTCAGATGCAAAATCCTCTGTCTGACATTTTTCTTTATAATTAGCATTTTTATCAGACTCCTATGTATAGGTTTCTACCTAAGTACCGGTAATTCTGATTGGGCTGAGAAAAAGAATTTGATGAACGTATACTATGTGTGGAGAGCATTCACTAATGAGTATCATCTCATTTTTGACCAAGGTGGCTTTTAAAGGCTTTTACAATGGAAGTATTCATACACCGATCAGGCATAATATTATGACCACATTCCTAATATCATGTTGGCCACCCTTTTGCTGCCAAAACAGCCCTGACCCGTCAAGGAATGGACTCCACTAGACCCCTGAAGGTGTGCTGTGGTATCTGGCACCAAGATGTTAGCAGCAGATCCTTTAAGTCTTGTAAGTTGTGAGGTGGAGCCTCCATGGATCAGACTTGTTTGTTCAGCACATCCCACAGATGCTCGATTGGATTGAGATCTGGGGAATTTGGAGGCCAAGTCAACACCTCAAACTCATTGTTGTGCTCCGCAAACCATTCCTGAACCATTTTTGCTTTGTGGCAGGGCACATTATCCTGCTGAAAGAGGCCACAGCCACCAGGGAATACCGTTTCCATGAAAGGGTGTACATGGTCTGCTTAGGTAGCTGGTACGTGTCAAAGTAACATCCACATGGATGGCAGGACCCAAGGTTTCCCAGCAGAACATTGCCCAAAGCATCACACTGCCTCTGCCGGCTTGCCTTCTTCCCATAGTGCATCCTGATGCCATGTGTTCCCCAGGTAAGCGACGCACACGCACCCGGCCATCCACGTGATGTAAAAGAAAACGTGATTCATCAGACCAGGCCACCTTCTTCCATTGCTCCGTGGTCCAGTTCTGATGCCCACTGTTGGCACTTTTGGAGGTGGACAGGGGTCAGCATGGGCACCCTGACTGGTCTGCAGCTATGCAGCCCCAAACTGCGATGGACTTTGTATTCTGTCACCTTTCTATCAGAACCAGCATTAACTTCTTGAGCAGTTTGAGCTACGGTAGCTCATCTGTTGGATCGGACCACATAGGCCAGCCTTCGCTCCCTACGTGCATCAATGAGCCTTGGCCGCCCATGGCCCTGTCGCCGGTTCACCACTGTTCCTTCCTTGGACCACTTTTGATAGATACTGACCACTGCAGACCGGGAACACCCCACAAGAGCTGCAGTTTTGGAGATGCTCTGACCCAGTCGTCTAGCCATCACAATTTGGCCCTTGTCAAACTCGCTCAAATCCTTACGCTTGCCCATTTTTCCTGCTTCTAACATCAACTTTGAAGACAAAATGTTCACTTGCTGCCTAATATATCCCACCCACTAACAGGTGCCGTGATGAAGAGATAATCAGTGTTACTCACTTCACCTGTCAGTGCTCATAATGACTATCATATATGAGCCACAAAAGTTTGATGTATCAAATATGATACTCAAAAAAAAAAACTTTTTTAAACTATTTTGTGTAAAGGTTCATTAAACAGTTTCATTTAAATAAACATTTTTGATTTTTTTCTTTCTGACCATTATTTCATATGGCTTTTGTGGACAACACGATTAAAACAATTTGTCAACAGATGGATGGATTATAGATGGTTTATAATGAATAATCATTTAGATTACAGCTGTTTCACTTTCACACATGCAGCAGAAATCTTGATGTTTGTCACCTAGAGACACTCTCGAGGTCTTTTCTCTGACAGGGATTGAAGATATGAGGATAAATATACACATCTCTCTGGTGCTGTCCTACAGAGGCTGGTTTTAGAACAGGCAGATGGCAGATGCACATTTCCTGGCTAGAGTGAATCTGAGTGACAGCACCTCACATTGTGACAGCAGCACACATAGAAAGCCCTTATAAGGAAAACCTCATTTACTGTCTGTAAATAACTGATAACTAATAACTGAATGGTACCATTTTTGAATAGTTAAAAGTTGTAATTAAGATCCTTAATACATTAATTGTGTCAACAGAATCATAACCAGGTATAACCAGGGTAAGTAAATGATGACAGAATTTGTTGATGCAATCTGTCTTAATATAATTTTCTGAACAGTTTATTACAGAACAGCTGACAACTTCTGAAACATTTTATGAGTTATAGCAACATTTTATTTACAATAGAAATGCACAGGTAAAAGAACAACAGATGGTAGAAAGAATTTACAATTCGCTTCAAACAGGCCAACGCATCCTGTGCAAGACTTACAAAATAATCTATAGTGTATCACAGCCACACATACGTATAAAACACCAAGCAAAACAGTGAACTACAGCAAAAATAAGACCAGTACATCTGCATGAAGAGATCTGAACAAACACTGACAACTGAAGTCAGTTCGCTGTAGATTACAAGATAAAAAAAAGTTAATTTTTAATTTGGGGGTGGATCATAATTATGAAACTTGGTCTGTACATCAATCGAACACAAAATAAATAAATAAATACATAAAAGTCAATAAGAACGTAAAACGTGCAAGCAATACACTGTACGACAGTTATCGCAGCAGCTGAATTTAGTTCACCTTAAAATGTGCATTCAGTGTTCAGAAAATGTACAATAAAAAAAAGCTAATTTATGTTAGTCATGATCTGATCGCCAAAACAAATCAAGCATTAAGAGTGTGGCAATTTATCCCAAAATTCTGAATTTTTTCTACCAATTGCGAGTTTACATTTCGCAATTCTGACTTTTTTCCTCAAAATTGTGAGATATACATTCGCAATTGCGAGTTATAAAGTCCCAATTGCGAGATATAACGCTGCAATTCTGAGAAATAAAGTTGCAATTCTGAGAAATAAAGTTGCAATTCTGAGAAATAAAGTCACAACTGCAAGAAAAAAGTCAGAATTGCGAGATTATGTCTCATAATTCTGACTTTATTTTTCAGAATTACGAGATTATATCTCATAATTCCGACTTTATTTCTCAGAATTGCATAATTGAAATATACTTTCACAATTCCAAGTTATAAAGTCCCAATTGCGAGGAACAGTCGAAAATTCAGAGAAATAAAGTTGCAATTCTGAGAAATAAAGTTATAATTGAGATATCAACTCGCAATTGCAAGAAAAAAGTCAGAATTGTGAGTTTACATCTCATAATTCCGACTTTATTCTCAGAATTGTGAGATAAACACTCGCAATAGCAAGTTATAAAGTCCCAATTGCGAGATATAAAGCCGCAATTCTGAGAAATAAAGTTGCAATTCTGAGAAATAAAGTCACAATTGCAAGAAGAAAGTCAGAATTAGGAGTTTATATCTCATAAGTCTCATAAGTCCAACTTTATTTCTCAGAACTGTAAGATATACACTTGCAATTTCAAGTTATAAAGTCCGAATTGTGAGATATAAAGTTTGAAAGGATGGCCATGACTGCACAAAAAAAAAAAAAAAAAAAAAAAAAAAAAAAAACAAGAAAAAAAAAAGAGCATAAATTAAATACTTCTGTCGTAACTACTTCAGCCAAGTGTGCAGGGATGTACCGCAGATATACACATTTGGGACAGGCACGGAAACTTTTTTTTATTTTATTTTTTACTGAAAGCCAACCTAAAACATCGAAAAGCACACTTTAACACTGAAGAAACAAACCTTAATGACTATGAACAAATGTACAACTGAGCATTGTGAATGTTACATGAAACCTATTTACCTAAATCAAGTGTGTTAATCGGGTTAAACTGCCATTTACATAAGCATAATCGACAATAAAATGCACACGCGACATGCATGTGCCAACCTAAAATCTCTGAATTCACGGTGAGTATCCATGCATGTTAATGTATATAATACTGTTGTCTATGCCACATGAAAACATCTCAAATGGCCCGTTAAGGTGAGGTCCCTTAAACCAGTGTTTTTCATGTAAAAAAAAAAAAAAATAAAAATTCCGAACAAACATAAGGTATATGGGAGTACTGGAGAAAAAAAAAAAAATTATTATTTAGTTGTCCTTAGAAGCCATCCTTCGCTTTTAAGACATGGGTTGCAACATAAAGCACATCACACCAAATGCATGAGTTAGTAGTTTCCCAAGAACTCGCCAAACAGTAAGACTTCTTTTTTAAATACAGGAAAGGTGGCGCTCAAGCATGTTCGACATGCATTCTGAGCTTGGGGCCGCACATGGCAATGCAGAAATCCCTGGAGGACTAGCGCATCAGATAAAGGACTTCTCTCAGAAATGCTCCAACAACAACAGTAGTTTCACAGGCACTGTAGCGTGTTGGCGAGTGACGGCTGTGCAGATGTAACAAAGACTCTTAGTGTAAGCAGAGAGGCAGAGAGCAGCTATAGACCAGCAATAGTGTACGTATAACTCTCTAGGAGAAATTCACGCTTCTTGAATCTGAGAATGCTGTCTTTATTCATAACGATCCATCTCAAATATCCTCTGTTCTCCTTAGTGCTCTGGATGCTTCAGGAAGTAAGAGTTCATGCCTTTTGGCAAGGTCTCTGGTCTCTCTCTGTCATTGGCTGTCTCTTTTACAGTCTTTTCAAGTGTCTGTCCGAGGTTACAGGTCAAAGGTCAGTGACTTTATTCTCCACAGCTGCAGCGATCTGTTGGAGCCTGTATCCCAGCTGCATCTTTTGAGCTGTGGAGTCCTCCTCTAAAGCTGTGATGATCTGAAGAGACAAAACAATGTTTTAGACATGAAGAGGATGGGGGGTCTTCTTATATCCTGATGTCTGAATCATCACGCTAGCTCTAAGTTGGCTGTTTAGTTTCAGACAATGTAAAAAGGTATACAATTTTTCACTGCTGTTTTTCGCCTGAGGTCCATTTCTAATGTTAATTAAGCTTAATGTTGAGATCTGCAGAGCGGTAGGTGCTACACTGAAAAAAAAATGCGGTGTAGGATTTAGCTAGGAAACAATTTTCACTCAGAAACTGCTAGTAAATTTCCCAAATTTTGAAGTAGAAAGACTGAAATAGTATTTTTTTGTAAAACATACTTTATATCCATCTGTCTGACATCTTAAAGTTGTGAAGGTAGAAAACAAGCTTTTACAGTTTAGTTTGAAGAAAATGTCTTTGTCAAGTGACTTAATGTGACTGTGTTCATAGTACAACAAACTCTTTAGCCTCAAAAGGTCAAGAAAAACTTTGATTCCTGCTGATAAATTTTATGCCTACAGGCAAAAACTACTCTACTTGTAAACATGTGGAGCAGTAAGGCAGGAGATGTTTACAACAAGTCTATTTTTGTCATCTTTCATTGTTTTTGTTACTAGGTTGCTTTGCTACTGCTAAACACATGTGCCAAAGCATGAGAGTATGACAAGAACGTGCTGTGAAGGCCCTCATCACTATTCACACCATAGCATAAAAATATTAATAACTCATCTGAAGGATAAAAGCACCCAAAGCATAGAGGAATAGACTGAAAGTCTCACCTGATCATAGTATTTGTTGATATACTTGTACAACTCATGCAATGCCACTAGATGATTAACTTCGTTAGAATAGTTCTGCAAGGGAAGCACAGCAGATAGTCATCTATTATTCAATAATGCCCCTTTTATAAGATGTAAAAGTCTCTGGTGTCCCCAGAATGTGTCTGTGAAGTTTCAGCTCAAAATACCCCACAGATCATTTTTTTATAGCTTGTAAAATTTGCCCCTATTTGGGTGTGAGCAAAAAAACGCCGTTTTTGTGTGTCCCATTAAATGCAAATGAGCTGCTGCTCCCAGCCCCCTTTCCAGAAGAGGGCGGAGCTTTAACAGCTCGTGCTTCAGGTTGCTCAACAACAACAAAGCTGGAGAATCTCACGCAGCCAAAATGAGGATTGTCAGTAACGGTGTTCAGCCTTACATTGTTCAAGCCGGAGTCGACACTGATGGAGAGACTCAGGAAGAAGTTACAACTTTTAGAATGAAACTGGACGTTTCTGAATGGTTAGTGGATAAATTTATGTAGTTGCTGTGGAGTTGATTCAACTCATCAATTAGCATGTGCCGTCATGTTAATCTTTTGTGCAAATCCAGCGTTGAATTGACCCTCGTTTGTGTAGCAGTCCGGCGTAAAATGACGGCATGGTAACAACACTCTACTACAACAACTCTTCCTCTTCTCTAAAGCAGCCCAACATGGCCTTGTCCCCTTTGTTGCGTGTTCTTGGAGGCGGGGTTTATGTAAATTTTAGAGTTAGTGATGTCACTAACCCGGGAAGAAGCTCATTGTAGTCCCTACCAGCCAAGTGTTGTAGTCCTTAAAAACTGATTTCTGTAAAAGAAAATCTCTCTCTTTGCATTGAACTTTGAGCGTCGTAACTTTGCAGACGTTGTTTATGCTCAAACAGCAACATTAGACACTAAAGTTAAAAAAGTGAAATCATAATCAAGGACCCCTTTAACACCATTATCAAGTTCCTGTCAAGATTTTACATTTATGTTTTTCAAGTTTCGTTAAATTTGAACTTTGCATTTAGCAGATATCAATCCACTAGTTAAAATAGTAGCTTTTTTAGATAATTCAAAATGGCAGACATTTTACACAGAAATTAAATCGGAAATATGTATTTTTTAGTGTTTGACTTAAGGATTCATACATAAACTTAATCTTAAAGGGGTCCTATTATGCTTTTTTACATTTTCAACTCTCTTTAGTGTGCAATGTTGCTGAGCATAAAGAAAGGTCTGAAAAATTACAAAGCACAAAGTTCACTCCAAAGAAAGTTATTCTCTATATCAGTGCGCACAGTTTCTGAACTCCCTGAAACGCCTCCATTGTAGTCTTGAGTTTTCTTCCCTGAATGAACAAGTCACAATATTTCTCATTTAAATAATTCCCGCCCAAGACATATGCAAAATAAAGGAGGCGTGGTCTGGTTGAGTTGCGTTAATAGTGTGTTGAAACTCGCAGGTTACGGCAAGGGATGTGACATTTCCAAAACATGCTCTGAGTTGTTGACCAATCACAACACACTGGTCCAGCTGACCAATCAGAGCACATTACGCTTTTTGGAAGGAGGGGCTTCAAAGATGCAGGAACTAAACAGAGCATTACTGACAGACTGGGAAGAGAGGTGCTGCAACAATGTCAAATATGTGAAAAAATAATGTGTTTTTTGACCATTTAAGCATGAAGACCTATTCTAGTAGAGCCCAAAAACAAAATCAAGACTCTGAATAATAGGTTCCCTTTTAAACATTCCCATCTTTACAGATCATCACAACACTCACAAATGGCAAATATAATAACCTGAGTATCACAAAGGAGGTGAATATCGCACAACTCACCCTAGAGAGTTCAGCTAGAGAAGAGTTCATCTCCTGGTCACTGACAGAGATGGTCTGTCTTATGTCTGAATAATACCTAATGAAACACAGTCATCAAAGTATGAGTGCATTTATGCAAAGTAATGCCACTATACATGAATTAAGCATTTAATTGCACAAATGAAACACTCACCTCTCCACCATTTGTTTGTATCGTGGGATGTCTCGAGCGTACAGGAGCTTGTTGATTGGGGAATCCTGTATGTACAAGACAGAACCAAAGTCATTAGCAGCTGGTCTTTCTATCAGGCTTCTTCCCACAATCCATCTTGTCCTACGCCATTTTGATTGGCTTACCCTGCCCAGTTTGTGGTCGGCTATAGTGCAGGAGTCCATGAAGGTCTGAGCAATGACTGACAGCACTGCATCTACATTGTCAGAGGCCTGAACATCGAAGATGAACTGAGGGTTCTTCAGGATATTGATCCAGAATCTCAGCGGCAAGCTAAAAAACAAAAACAAAATACAAGATGTGACCCATAATTCTTTGCTCATCCTAAAATATAACAAGGAATTCTTTACAAACCTGTTTGTTTTCCATATGTGGATTGTCTCTGGGTCTGTAATGTTGTGCTGTGTGGCCTGGTCATCCAACAGATCAAAGAAATATTTCACAGCCAGAGGAACCGGCCGACTGGTGCTCAGAATCACAGTGAACAGATCGTCCACAAACTTCTGCAGTGTCCCCTAAAACACACAGTACAAGTGATGCAATGCTCCATCTGCCCTATTCCCAGTTCACTCTGACTCTGTGGCGTCTGTATGTGGTACCTTCACAGACAGCAGGCGTGTGAGGTAGATCTCTGGGATCGCCTTGGCTCTCTCACGCTCTTTGTCTCTCAGACTGCCCCGTCTGTGCTTGGGTAGCTCCGACTCCTCGTTGGCCTTCACCAGGTGCCACTGCTTCACTCCTCCTTCATCTCCATCCTCCAACATCGGGGTCTCTGAGAGAGGACAGAAAGCATTGGCTTTGGAGAGCGCTCTGAAAGGAGGGTGGGATCTTCTTATCTAATTTTCTGCTTTCAAAGCTAGCTTGCTATTTGCTATCCTATACAAAACTGCACACCCTAGCTTTAACGTGGTAAGTTGTGATGTTTTTCGGAAGTAGTGAAAAAACTAAACTCCACGTTGTGCTGAAAAACAAGGAAACTCACTCTCTCCAGGTATGTAGTCATGGCTGTCATGGTGGATTTGCTTGGATTGTCGTGACACCAGTGTTACTGTGGCACCATCTGGGACCTGCAGGAGACACTTACAAATCAACAATGGCTCACAAAAAATCAGCATGTGAAATTTTACTCCACAAAATGAAGTCATTAGATTGAGTAACAGCTTGAGAGACCTTGTAGTGCTGTAAAGTGTTGAGGCGTTTCCAGGATCCCTGAACCACTGACGTCAAGTCCTGATCCGACAAGATTAGATGACCAGCCATTCCCGCCCTCCACTCTATAAAACACAGGATTACAGGAATTGCAGGCTTTCATTATATTATTTAGATAAAGTAAATATTTATTATTAAATAAAATAAATATTATTTTATTGTTTTATTAATTTTTGAAAGGTTAGTTGACCCCAAAATGAAAATTCAGTCATTAATTATTCACCTTCATGTCGTTCCAAACATGTAAGACTTTTGTTCATCTTCAGAACACAAATTAAGATATTTTTGATGAAATCTGAGAGATGTCTGTCCCTCCATTGACAGCCATGCAACTAAAACTTTGACGCTTCAAAAAGTTCAGAAAGAGATCGTAAAACTAATCCATATGAATTGAGCGGTTTAGTCCAAATTTTCTGAAGAGACTCGATCGCTTTATATGATGAACAGATTGAATTTAGGCATTAATCACATATAAACATTGATCAGCGAACATAAACAGAATCTAAACTGAACCTGAATGACGCACGAGAACGAACCTCTTCCAGAAGCTCAAACGTGCTGCATAATACGAGAAAGAACCTCATTGGTTGTCGCACGTCAAGCAAACTTGCTTGAGCTTCAGTTTACCACAACTGATGTGAGTTGATGAATGTTTATATGTGAATAAAAGCCTAAATTCAATCTGTTCATCATATAAAGCGATAGAGTCTCTTCAGAAAATTTTGACTAAACCGCTCAGTTCATATGGAGTAGTTTTACAATCTCTTTATGGACATTTTGAAGCGTCAGTGGTAGTTGCGTAGCTGTCTATACAGGGACAGAAAGCTCTCAGATTTCATCAAAAATATCTTAATTTGTGTTCTGAAGATGAATGAAGGTCTTGCGGGTGTGAAACGACATGAGGGTGAGTAATTAATGACAGAATTTTCATTTTTGGGTGATCTAACCCTTTAAGTATTTTATTTAAGTAATACATTTAGTAATTTCTTTTAACGATTGGTTTGGTTTTTAAACATTATATCAGCTCAACACACTCTTACCCAGATGCACAGAGTCTGCGGAGGGTCTTTGGGACCATGACATGCCCTTACATGTCTGCTCCAGAATCTTCTCCTTTACTTGTGTGATGGTGTCACAATCCAGAACCTTGGTGGGGACCGTCTGAGACTCACCAGCACCTCCACTGGTCACCAGAACATTTAGAGTCTATGGAACAACAGGTTTAAAAGCAGTTGTTTGCTTTAAAGTTCCACATTTTACTGCTCATGAAAAATGTCCTTAATCTCTTTTAGGATTCCGTCACATTATACATAATGTTTGAATGTACCATTGAGCAAAAACATGAATAAAGAAACTATAAAATATTAACCTTTTTCATAAAAGCTTAGATAATACACGACACTTTCAAATAAAGTTCATTTCTGTCTCAAACTCTATGTAGAGTGTGTGTGTCTCACCAGAGTGCGGTACTCCACGTCTTCCCGCAGCAGTCGGTTGTCGTTGAGTGTGTATTTGGCTTTGCCTGTAACAGCGTCCACTGGGCCTTTATCCACCTGGTGCTTTATGGCTCTGAACAGCATGTAGAACGACTCACCTGCTGTATCCTGCCACAGGACAAAGAAACATGGACGCTTACTCAATGCATCAGTACACGGATGTGAAACATGAAATATTAATTTTCAGTTTATTTTATTTTACCAAACTGAGCAAAAATATGCAATCTGGTGCAAAAGGTAAGACGAAATTCTGCCAATAGCAAACTACTTACATAAAATGCATATAAATATCAGTTGTCATTCTATATCTCCCAATAATATGTCTTAGAAAGATGACATGATCAAAGCTCTATAGTTTTACTTGCAAGGGGCAAAATGTATAATGCAATGCAATATAATGATGACAGAGATGAAGATGAACAAATAAAGGTTCCTCAAAAGGCTGATGTATTATATTTGATACTCACATTTGAGTGATGTTTGTGATATTTCTAAAAACGTATTTATGGATAAAGTAAATCTAAGTTGCTTCAATGCACTAAATGTTCATCTTGAAATATTACTAACAATATAAATGTTATTTTTACATTTACTTTATGAAAATCAGCAAGGATTTCACAGTTAAAAGCCATGTGAACCACAACCTGAAGGTAGATGTTTGTAGAATTATACTTTTGCTTGCTGAAAAAGTAGAAACTATAAATCAGATACAACAGGACTTAGAAATGTATGTATCAAATATGATACAGTAGGATTTATAGGGTTAAAGATGACCTTCTTTTCAAAAGCCTATTCATAACACTGTAACAACATTTATATATATATACAGTATCTCACAGAAGTGAGTACACCCCTCACATTTTTCTAAATATTTTATTATATCTTTTCATGTGACAACACTGAAGAAATGACACTTTGGTACAATGTAAAGTAGTGAGTGTACAGCTTGTTTAACAGTGCACATTTGCTGTCCCCTCAAAATAACTCAACACACAGCCATTAAAGTCTAAACCGCTGGTCACAAAAGTAAGTATACCCCTAAGTGAAAATGTCCAAATTGGGCCCAATTAGCCATTTTCTCTCCCCGGTGTCATGTGACTCGTTAGTGTTACAAGGTCTGAGGTGTGAATGGGGAGCAGGTGTGTTAAATTTGGTGTTATTGCTCTCACTCTCTCATACTGGTCACTGGAAGTTCAACATGGCACCTAATGGCAAAGAACTCTCTGAGGATCTGAAAAAAAGAATTATTGCTCTACATAAAGAAAACTGAGCTGCAGCACGGTGGCCAAGACCATACAGCGGTTTAACAGGACAGGTTCCACTCAGAACAGGCCTTGCCATGGTCGACCAAAGAAGTTGACCGCACATGCTCAGCGTCATATCCAGAGGTTGTGTTTGGGAAATAGACGTATGAGTGCTGCCAGCATTGCTGCAGAGGTTGAAGGGGTGGGGGGTCAGCCTGTCAGTGCTCAGACCATACGCCGCATACTGCATCAAATTGGTCTGCATGGCTGTCGTCCCAGAAGGAAGCCTCTTCTAAAGATGATGCACAAGAAAGCCCGCAAACAGTTTGCTGAAGACAAGCAGTCTAAGGACATGGATTACTGGAACCATGTCCTGTGGTCTGATGAGACCAAGATAAACTTATTGGGTTCAGATGGTGTCAAGCGTGTGTGGCGGCTACCAGGTGAGGAGTACATAGACAAGTGTGTCTTGCCTACAGTCAAGCATGGTGGTGGGAGTGTCATGGTCTGGGGCTGCATAAGTGCTGCTGGCACTGGGGAGCTACAGTTCATTGAGGGAACCATGAATGCCAACATGTACTGTGACATACTGAAGCTGAGCATGATCCCCTCCCTTCGGAGACTGGCCCGCAGGGCAGTATTCCAACATGATAACGATCCCAAACACACCTCCAAGACGACCACTGCCTTGCTAAAGAATGTCTCCAGACCTAAACCCTATTGAGCATCTGTGGGGCATTCTCAAACGGAAGGTGGAGGAGCGCAAGGTCTCTAACATCCACCAGCTCCGTGATGTCGTCATGGAGGAGTGGAAGAGGACTCCAGTGGCAACCTGTGAAGCTCTGGTGAACTCCATGCCCAAGAGGGTTAAGGCAGTGCTGGAAAATAATGGTGGCCACACAAAATATTGACACTTTGGGCCCAATTTGGACATTTTCACTTGGCCAGCAGTTTAGACATTAATGGCTGTGTGTTGAGTTATTTTGAGGGGACACCATTTATTTTATTAATCTTAAATTCAAGTTACTTTTTCTATGGACTAGTTACATATTTAAACAGTTCACCTAAAAATGAAAATTCTGTCATTAATTACTCACCCTCATGTCGTTTCACACCCATAAGACTTCATCTTCAGAACACAAATTAAGATATTTTTGATGAAGTCTGAGAGGTTTCTGTCTCTCCAGAAACACAACTACCACTCCAAGGTCCAGAAAGGTAGGAAAGACATCATTAAAGTAATGTGACTACAGTGGCTTAACCTCAATTTTATGAGTGCACATGGAGTACTTTAATGATGTCTTTCCTACCTTTCTGGACCTTGAAAGTGGTAGTTGTGTTGGATCTCTATTGAGGGATAGAAACCTCTCATATTTCATTAAAAAGATCTTCATTTGTGTTCCGAAGATAAACCAAGGTCTTACAAATGTGGAACGACACAAGAGTGAGTAATTAATGACCGAATTTTTGGGTGAACTAACCATTTAATTACAATCACTGGCACGTCTTCCTCTGTTTTACATTCTCTCTCATCCAGCTCTTTGTATTTCTTACTGGGCCCTTGTGACCCAAACCCGAAGCAAAACAAGCACCACTCACCCTGAGGAAGGTGTAAAGGCAAATGGACATCCAGTTAGTCAACAGCTTCTCCACCACAGACTCAGTCCTACAACAGATGAGAGATTTCCACTGAGAATCAATAGTGCCACAATCATCAGTTTAAAAGATCCACATCCTGTTCATGTGATTCAGTATTGGGGATTCAATGGCATGCATCACTACTGACCTGCGCAGCATGAGTTTGGGGTTTTTAGTGGTGTACTGCTCCACCAGGTGACTAAGCAGAGTTTTTAGGATGTCTGTGAAATACTCCAGCTTGCCGTGCAGCGCCACCGTGAGGAGGGAGGCCACATATGCCCTGTCCCTTGGAGAGAAGGTTCGCTGGGCTTCCAGAGTGTGAATGAACTGTAGGGAAAAGTATGATGTATGTGAGACGAGGACACACCCAACCTTAAAACCTTAATGGTTCATATAATCTAGTTTGGTTGTTTGAATAATTCTTTCTCACAGGTTTACGGAAACCCCACCTTGGTGAGGAACAGTTTGCTGTTGAGCAGGTTCGAGAGCTGAACCAGGCCTTGCTCCACTGTGGCCCGGCGACAGGCGGGTACGTCAAGGTCCCGCCTCAGCGGAGACTCGCGGTGACCCGGGAAGAAAATCCTCTCAGAGTATTTACGATAATCCAGGAATGGAATCCCAGATCCCATGAGATCACTGGACACATCCATCATCTCAGTCATCAGATCTGCACATAATACACACACAGTTTATTATCATAAGGGATTTCAAGCACGTAGGCAGTCTGGCTGATGTTTGTGTGGGAGCGTCTGACCTGTGAATTCCTTTTTACAGCGGTCTCGGACACTCGTTTCCAAATTCTCCAGTTGGATCTGGACTTTTTTATAGTCTCTTAGTGCTTGCTTGCTTTTCCTCCTGTTAAACACACACACAGATACATATTAAATTCATACATATACACACACACACACACACATATATATTTTATATATATATATATATATATATATATATATATATATATATATTAATTATAATTAATTATATATATTACTCTTTATTGTAAAGAAAGAAATCTAGGCAGGTATTATATTTAGATAGGTTTTAATATAATATAATATAATATAATATAATATAATATAATATGAGTGAAAAAAAATAAATAAAAAAATAAAATAAAATAAAAAATAAAAATAAAAGAATTTTGTTTTTCTATGCTATTTCTATAAAAGAAATAGCATAGAAAAACAAAATGCACACATGAAAAAGCATACACTGACTACAACATAATCAGTTATTAATATTTCGTTGGTTCTCTCATTTTTGCATGTGTTCATAATTTATTTGTATGACAGCCTGGCCAAAACTTATGTCTGCGTTATCACAAATAAAACAAATGACCCCAAGCACAACTATGCAATATGCTTAGAAAATCTTTTAACATTTTTTTTTTTTTCATAATATTTGAATAAAGGGTGAAGATGTCAATATTCCTAGGCCGGACATAACTTTTTGGCCACTACTGCATGTCTAACATCAGTAAGTGGTACATGATACCTGTATATGAGTACGATAACCAGCACGATAAGAGCCACGATGGAGGCTCCCACCCCGACTCCCACCTGGGCCTCTAGAGGGAAGGCAGCTGGGCCCTGAGAATCATACTGCACCCGGCCCAGAGAAAAGTTCAGATTCCCCATTCTCACCTACACAAACACACAATATGAAAAGCTATTATTACTAGGAAACATGACAAAACCATAACCGGTTCAGATATAAGCTGGCGTACAGTGAACTCTGGAAGCGTGTCGGTGGCCTCTCGTTTCTTGGACGCTGCCACTGATGGCTGCTGTGTCGGAGGCTCACAGTATAGGTGATTTCTGGTTAGAGTCTTCACAGCACATTCTCCATCACCAATCACAGCAACCACCTCCTCCTTAGACATAGCCAGGTCCAGATTCTCCCCCTAGAATCCAAATTCAGACAAAGCGCTTGCTATTTGTGTGCACTACATGGGCCATTCAAGTGTGTAAATAACAAAACAATCTGCTGTGCATTAGTACAAGGTGAGAAGTGACTCCATTCAAGTGTTACAGCATGTTTTTATAGCACAATGCAATCCTTTTTTTCAAAATAAATTCTATTAAATTAACCTTAATTTAAAATGTATTTAATACAGGATTGTATGTAGACATGGTTTTAATAAAATAAAATAAAATAAAATAAAATAATTAAAAATAATTTTGAGTTATAAATGCTGTGTTTTTTCATAGCAAATGGTAATAATTAATTGTATTAAATTACCTTTTTGTAACTAAAGAAAGAAAACAAAATATTATGGTTTTACTGTAATATAATATAATATAATATAATACTTGTGCTGGTGAGGAAGTTTTGAGATTTGGAACTTTTTCATAGAACATGGTAATAATTAATTTAATAATTAACAATTAATGAATTAATTTTATTTTATTTTATTAAATATAAAAACATTATTTTATTAAAGTAATATAATATAATATGGCTTTGAAAACTAGAATATTACACAGATAAGAAGAGACTGACCTCCACAGAGATGATGCTGCCGGGTTTGTGGCGGAAGGGCTTGCTGGGGTCGTGTTGATTAAGGGTGTGAAGGACGGGATTGGGCTCATAACTGAAGGGGCTGCCGCTGACCGCCTCAAACTCGAAGTGGAGGTTATCCAGGAGGAAATGCACACTGACGGCAGCACGCAGGGCCTCGGGCTCCACCTCCGGAGTGGGACACAGGATCAGAGTTGAGCTGTTCACTGTGCACCGCTCCTCCACCTGATCAAGAACAGGACATGAAGAAACAAGGTGGAAAAATATTAATAACTGACATGTGAATACCGGTCATTTTGTTAATATAAGGCACAAGCGCAGACTCACTTGTGTGAACTCTACCTGTTTGACGACACAGAGACTATCTTCAGGGCAGTTCGGCTCTGGGACGATCCTCCGCTCCCTTCTGAGAAGACTGTGATTCGCACTCCTCCTCTTCTTCTTCTTCTTCCTCTTCTGAGAGTGTGGCTCCAGAGGGGTCAGGGTCACACGGATACGGGGCTCCTGGACCACGTCCAGATGCTGGCCAGACACTCGAATGATACGGCCCCCGCTTACACAAACACACATGATTAATGAGTTGGGTATTATGTATGCCGACTAATAATAATAACACATTGTTTATTTCCAAATCACTGATGGGAAAAATAACATTCATTTGTCAATAGGTGTGCGTGTCTAAAATAACCATAATATCTACCAACAACTCTTCTGTAAATTACAATAAAGGGTTTTTAATATGTGAAATCTTATTTTTATTGAGCTTTTGAAATAAAAAGGATTGTTTAAAGTTATATAAGTTACTAATTTTGAGAACACCCCAGTCCAAAAAGACAATTTATAGAAATTTTCTGACATTTGACAGATAAATATATAATCACATAACAGCTTACGTAAATGACATAAATAGGCCCTACTTGCCAAGTCTTAATTTCTTATTTAACTTTATAAACATAAAATGAAATTACAAAATAAAATATATAATAAATAAATAAAATAAAATAAAATTTAAAAAAGCATAGGTATTTTAGAGTTATCTAAATATATCACATTCCTTACATGGGAAGCTTTTGAAACATTTTTATTTAAATAAGCTAAAATAGGCTCCAGCATTCCCATGGCATACACTCTTAAAATAACATTTATATAACATTTATAGGCATTTATGGTTCCATGAAGAACTTTTGACATCCATGGAACCTTTCAATTGCACAAAAGGTTCTTTATAGTGGAAAAAGGTTCTTTGGAATATTGTAATGTTCTTCACACTAAAAAAAACATGGTTCTTTTAAGAAATGTTCATTGAGGAGTTCTTTGAGGAACCAAAAATGGTTCTTCTATGCCATTGCTGTGAAAAAAACCCTTTTTTAAAACTTTATTCTTAAGAGTGTAGGACAAGCAGTTTGGAAAATGGAAGTAAAATAATAAAATAAAATACAAATCTTTAAAAAGAGATAAATTAATTATACTGAATTGTATAAGACTATATAAATATTTTTCTCACTGCATTGGCAAAATGTTTTTTTTTTAATACTAAATTTAACAAAATGTTCTTTAATTCACTAATGAAAAATAGACATTGCCATATATTATCTCAAAAACAAGTCTTAACAACAACAACAAAAGTTCTTTAGAGTTGTAAAAATATGTTCCTTACCTGAGGAAGCTTTTGGAGGGAGCAGCATGGGTCACATTGGGGTCTGGGGTGTAATGATAGCGCACTTCCTGTAGATGGCGCTCAGCTCTACCAAACCGCACTGTAACGCCACTCTCTCTGGTTCTGTTACTCGCCCCAGTCACACATTCAACATGTTCGTTGTTGTACTGCTCGGGAGAACTGTTAAGACACAGACTGCATTAAAACTGATCAATCTAATGTATTGTTACTAAGTATGAACAGGAATAAATCCTGTGAAATTTAGGGAGTATATTAGATTTATGAATTGATATATTTAAGACATAACTCATTGTTTTGGATCTATCACCAGACTACATCAAGCAACATCTTTAAAATCAGGGTGATTAATTATATATGACATAATCAGCTGACATGATATCAGTTGTAGATAACATGTGTGTGTGTGTGTGTGGTTGAGATGATATCATAATGAGATTTACTGATGACTTCTGTCTGACTGGACTGCTGTAGAGGACGATGCTCTACTTACATGTGACATGGGACGCCACCAATCAGGATGCTGATCTCACTGGCACGGCCCGTCAGAAGGTTCCGTCCCGTGATGGTGAGTGATGTGCCGCCTGACATTGGGCCTTTCAGAGGAGACACTCCCAATAACATTGGGTCCTTGAGTTTAGAAAAACAGAACACGCATACACTTCAGAAAACACTGCCTTATACATGTGCTGCTTTAACAATCATCTCATCCTATTAAAGCACCTGAATAATACATTATATTTTTGGTCTTTCCAGTAAAAATATTTAAAAATCTTTAAAATAAGATATATTTAGTAGAGCTGCACGATTCTGGATAAATTGAGAATCATGATATGTATAGATATATATATATATATATATAGATATATATATATATATTTTTTTTTATTAAAATAGAGATTACTATTTTCCCATGATTCTGAATACATACCTAAACAAATTAACTAACTTGTTATTTACTAGAGGTTCTGACCAAATATTGCTGCAGTTTATTAAAAATATTTAATACATTTTTTTTAGTCTGTTTGAATGAATGATTCAATGACTCACTCATAAAGACTTCACTTGTTTCACTACTGGATGAATCAGCGTTTTTGAACGAATCTCTTGAATGAATAATTCAATGACAAATACATTTTTTAACAGTCACTCGTCGCCACCTAGTGGTGTAACAATGTAATTGATACTTTCAAAAGGTGATTTACTCTATTTTGATCGCTACCGTAGACATCAGTGTTTATATCTGAAATATAAACCAGTACTTCTGTGATAATTTGAACTATAGTAACCACAGAAATAATGATACTGTGTGGTTGAAAAGAAGTTTGCGAAGCCGTTTCATACCCATACCTGTCTCTGGCTCAGCGGCAACACCAACGCAGATCTGAGTGTTCACTGTTATTGTACTTGTCAAAGCTTTAATAGACAGAGATGAATCACTGTCATTTCGGAATAAGATCGCATGGATGTTTGAATCAAGATCCCGATCTTTTAAAGGATTAGTTCACTTTAAAATGAAAATTGCCCCAAGCTTTACTCACCCTCAAACCATCCTAGGTATATATGACTTTCTTCTTTTTGATGAACACAATCGGGGTATATTAATAAATATCCTGACGCATCCAAGCTTTATAATGACAGTGAACGACACCAACGAGTATGAAGCTCAAGAAAGTGCATCCATCCATCATAAATGTACTCCACACGGCTCTGGGTGGTTAATAAAGGCATTTTTATGTGTTTGTGTAAGAAAAATATCCATATTTAGAAAAATATCCATATTTTTCACTGCCATTATAAAGCTCGGATGCGTCAGGATATTTATTAATATAACTCTGATTGTGTTCATCAGAAAGAAGAAAGTCATATACACCTAGGACAGCTTGAGGGTGAGTAAAGCTTGGGCTAATTTTCATTTGAAAGTGAACTAATCCTTTAATGATTAATCATACAGCTCTATTGAATTGTATAAGATTTATACATTTTTTAAAAATATATTTTTAATATTATATTTGTTACTCCATTGGCAAATTGTTTTTTTCTTTTGTAATTCATTTTCTCCCTTTAATTTGTGTGGTGTTATACCAATGATCTCATCCTACTAAAGCCCCTAAATAATACATAATATTTTGGTCTGGTTTTCAAGTAAAAGTATCTAAAAATCAACAAGATTTATTTACTTTATTAAACTGTATAAGATGTATACATGAAAAATATTTTAACATTTTTAAAATATTTTCTTCACTTGTTTTTTTCAGGTTTGAAGCATATTTCCTTTCATTTTTTTCCTTAAATTAAAAATAAACCTTAATATACATTCTCTGAAAACAATTATTGTTATTTTATATTGTTATAATTATATAGTTATTTTTTTTACTTGTTTGAAGCATAAATCTAATTAAATTTTCTTCATTAATCTACTACTGATAAATAAACAAACATAAATTCTCTTAAAATAAAATACAGTTTTAAGGAGGACAAGACAGAAACAGTTAAAGAAAATTCATTTTGGCAGTGTAAAATGTTGTTTTAAAATAATCAAATACCTCCCTGCCTTTAATAAACACTGAATGAATTCCTTGCATATTATTCCTTCTTGCTAAACCACTTTTATCCCTTTAGTGGCATGATGGATTAATGGTTACCTGGTAACGGAAGCGCTGGGCAGACTGCCCGATTCCTCCACCTCTAACCTGCACCGAGACATGCCCGCTCTGTTCCCCTGCACTCGCTGTGGTCTCACAAACAATGCTAACAGGCACAGAAAGAGACCTCCCATTAATCAGTGCAGTGGGTCAATACTCCTCATCACACTGTGGAACTGAATCGCCTGAAGCCATTAATACAATGTCATTAACAAAAGCTAGTAATACACAGCATGCCCTCACTCAAGATCAGCAGCACCCTGTTCATACAGTTTGATTTACCTGGAGGACACCTCGTATCTGTCGGAGATGACGGTGCAGGGGACTCCTGCTACAGTGACTGAATGCTGGATGTCTTCAGCTCTCTGACCCAGATTAGAGCCAGACACTGTCACCACTGTGCCGCCCTCCACTGGACCAGAAAGAGGCTCAATCTACGATAAAACAGAAATGAGTAATGAAGCTACCCAATGATAAAACAGGTGGAAAAAAGCCGTGATACCTTTTTCCCACAATTCTCTAATGAATAGAAAGTAAAAAAAGAACAGCATTTATTTGCAAAAGAAATCTTTTGTAAAATTATAAATGTCTTTATTCACTCTAAAAAATGCTGGGTTAAAAATATCCCAAGCTGAGTTAAAAATGGACAAACACAGCGATTAGGTTGTTTCAACCCAGCGTTTGGGTTGTTTAGACCCAGCGATTGGGTTGTTTAGACCTAGCGATTGGGTTGTTTTAACCGAAGCGATTGGGTTGTTTTGACCCAGCAATTGGGTTGTTTTGACCCAGCAATTGGGTTGTTTAGACCTAGCGATTGGGTTGTTTTAACCGAAGCGATTGGGTTGTTTTGACCCAGCAATTGGGTTGTTTAGACCTAGCGATTGGGTTGTTTTAACCGAAGCGATTGGGTTGTTTTGACCCAGCAATTGGGTTGTTTTGACCCAGCAATTGGGTTGTTTTGACCCAGCAATTGGGTTGTTTAGACCTAGCGATTGGGTTGTTTTAACCGAAGCGATTGGGTTGTTTTGACCCAGCAATTGGGTTGTTTTGACCCAGCAATTGGGTTGTTTTAACCGAAGCGATTGGGTTGTTTTGACCCAAGCGATTGGGTTGTTTAGACCTAGCGATTGGGTTGTTTTAACCGAAGCGATTGGGTTGTTTTGACCCAGCGATTGGGTTGTTTTAACCGAAGTGATTGGGTTGTTTTGACCCAGCGATTGGGTTGTTTTGATCCAGCGATTGGGTTGTTTTAACCCAAGCGATTGGATTGTTTAGACCCAGCGATTGGGTTGTTTAGACCCAGCGACTGGGTTGTTTTGACCCAGTGGTTGGGTTAAATGTTTGACCAACCTGCTGGGTAGTTTTATTTAACCCAACTATTGTTTACAAATTACTGTATTGCTTGCTTAAAATGAACCCAAAGTATGTTGGAAATGATCATTTATTAATAAGTTTAATGAATAATAATTAAACAATAGACATTTATTAAACTGCTTATTAATAAATGAATGTTCACCTTTTGATTATTATTGTTGCCTCTAGAAATTATGTGTCTGATTTTTAATTTCTAACCTATTTTGGGCTCATTTTAAGCCAGCCATATAGTAATTTTTAAACAATCGTTGAGTTAAATAAAACTGCCCAGCATGTTGGGTCAAACATTTAACCCAACCCCTGGGTTTGTCCATATTTAACCCAGCATTTTTTTTTGTCACTTTTGATCAATTTAATGCGTCCTTGCTAAATAAAAAAGTATTAATTTATTTCAATAGAAATATTTAATTTAATACCTAGCAATCACCTACAGAACCCTAGCTACCAAACAGGACACCTTAGCAACCTTATTGCAATACCATGGCAACCAACCACAACACCCTAGCAACATTACTCACGTTTTCTTTAGTAAAAATATTAAGTCACTGCACGCAAATGTCATCTAGTTCATCACGCCAGTTGAAATATTGTGATCTGTTATGCCCTGATTTATTGTACACACGGGTCAGCACGAAAAGGCCGGCCCCTCAGGGTGAGAAACCGTACCATATCCACATTTAAAGGACAAGGGTCACTCCTTCAAGGACGATAATGTATATTTTAAAAAAGGTGGTTTGAAATTGTTTTACAATGCCGTTTAGCCAAGTATCACTTTAACTCAAATGTGAATGGCTCACAAAGAGTAGAGGGAAAGGCGTGTGTCCCTCACCGTGTGTATGTGAGGTGCAGGGCAGGTCTGCTGGATGCGGTCGGTGCAGGAGCTCTTGTAGACGCAGCTGGAGCGAGACCCCTCACACCACACACACCCGTACTGCTGATCGGCCGTGTGACAGCGGCTGCAGTCCGAACGGCCCACGGAGCAGTTATACAGCCGCACTGTAAAAACACATGTGAAACAAAGGTCTCATACACACTGCAGGTAAATTCGGCTGTAAGTTCACCTTTTACCGTCAGTTCACCTTTTAGTGCTTAATCCTGTTCTGTACACACAGTCCAGTAATTTACAGAAGAATGTTTCAGAGTGCCAAAGTATAAGAAACAAATTAAATAAACAGCGCTTTGCATTTTTTTTTCCATTTTACAGCTATTTAAAAGAAACTAAGAAATTATACAGAAATTGAATAAAATATAAAAAATAATAGCTGAATACTATTTAGTGTATTAATTAAAATCTAGAGGAATAAAGTTTGTGAAGAAACGGTGATGTTGGCTTGAAAAAGCCTTGACTGAAAGTTTAAAATAACTTAAATGCACACTGCTAGAATGAATTAGCATGTTTCTACTAACATGATTTAACACATTGTTAACATGTTTTAGCATGTTGCTAACATGATTTAACACATTGATAGCATGTTTTAACACGTTGCTAGAATGATTTAACTTGTTAGCATGTTTAAGCATTTTGTTCACATTATTAGCGTGTTGCTATCATGTTGTTAGCGTGAATTAGCATTTTGCTAGCATGATTTAACATGTTGTTAGCATGATTATCATGTTGCTAGTATTAATTAGAATGCTGCTAACATGATTTAAAATGTTGCTAGCATGCTTTAACATTTTAACATCATTAGCATGTTTCTATCACATTGTTAGCATGAATTAGCATTTTGCTAGCATGATTTAACATGTTAACATGTTTTAACATTTTGACTAACATGATTAGCACGTTGCTGGCATGTTTTACAATGTTGGTAGCCTGATTTTTGCTATCATGAATCAGCATGTTGTTAGCATTGTTTAACATGTCAATCATCACAGTTTCGGGAGTGAGCCGTGTTCCGTACACACACGTAGCAATAATTTAGGGGACACTCCTATATTTAAACGTGGTTGTCACTCCTGAAACTTTACAGTGTGTACGTGTCCAAACAGAGAACAGCACATTCAAAACAGCTAAGAGCCGGCCTACACAAACAATGGGTAACGTACCATGCAGGTCCTCTGGGTAATCCATCTGGAATGAGTCCCTCCTCCTGACCGAGATCATGCTGCTGTATTCCTCCACGACAGCAGAGTAGGAGTACTTTAAAACCAAAATGCAATCACAATCATTTTAAATACCATAACAAAGCTTTACAAGCATCTAACAGTTATTGATGACCACTTTATATAATAAAGCCGCATTCGGGTTGTGACCTGGTGCAGCTGGCAGGTAATGAAGAACAGAGATGGCTGAGTGTCGTCCACTTCCACAAAAGCGTCCACCACCACCGACCGGCCCTCAATCACCAACACACACTGGTAATCAAGATCTTTATCCTTTATATATATAAAAAAAAAAACACAGACATATTCTTTTTTATGGCCTAATTATTTTCATATATTTCTTAAATCATCATATTAGAATGATTTCTGAAGGATCATGTGACACTGAAGACTGGAGTAAATTCAGCTTTGACCTCACAGGAATAAATTACATTTTAAAATATATTCAAATAGAAAACAGTTCTTTTAAATTGTAATAATATTTCACAATATTACTGTTTTCACTGTATTTTTGCTCAAATAAATGCAGCCTTGGTGGGCAAGTTTCAGATTTACTCGCCCCTAAACATCCTGTAAAGAAATGACAGTTGGTTGTTTTGCATCAGACAGTCCTTTGCTGTCTAAGTGAGCATAACCAGACATTATGCTCATAGTCATAGTCTCAGTCTGACTGCGCTAGACTATCAAGCTCCAACAAGCCTCAAGACGTTGCATCACCTGATAGAGGTGTAAGTTGCGTCCCACCAGAGTGATCTTCCTCTCAACATTGACAGGTAGAAGAGAGCTGCCCTGGATGCTCTCCACACACGGACAGGCGTGAGAACCTCTGCTCATCAGTAAACTCTCTTCTTCCTGATCGCAGACAGATGGACAATACACTTGATTACACACACCACTGCTTTTAAAGGAGCAGACATGGAATATATTAGCTTCTGCTATATTTAGCAGCACACATGATAAATTGAATAACGGCACAACAAAAGTGAGTGTGTTAGACAGATTAGACAAAAAACAAAATGGACAAAAAAAAAAAAAAAAAAAAATGGGGAACAGCCACCAGACCTAAATTGAATGATTAAAGAAATGTTCTGGGTTCACTCATTGTTCATTCAAATATTCATTCATTTTTCCCATAGGGATTTTTTTAATTATTATTATTTTTTTTAAAAGTTTTTGTTAAAGAATTATAAGCCATGAACTAACTACCAGCTACAAGGTGATCATATTACAAAGTTTGATTTGACACAAAAGGTATTGAAAAATTGGAGAAAAAGTCAAAGGTCAAACAGTGTACTTAATGTTGTTTAATGGGGAAAAGAACTACAATTCCATGAAGCAATGCACACAATATAAACAAAATAAAAACAATGGATAAATTTAAAACCATTTATTTAAATATGTTGATTATATTTAGTGCTGTCAAATGATTAATTACATCCAAAATAAAAGTTTGTTTACATAATATATGTGTATATTGTGTATATTTATTAAAATTTAAATATAAAAATGTAAATATAATATATAAATATACATGTATACATGTAAATATTTCTTAAATAAATACACGTGCGTGTATTTATATATATACATTGCACACAGTACACACACATATATTAAACATTTAAACATTTATTTTGGATGCGATTAATCGTTTGACAGCACACATATATACAGTCAAACCAAAATTTATTCAGACACCTTGAACATTTCATTCATTATTACAGTTTATTCACTATAGTTTAAAAAATGGTAATAAAATATGACAAGATCTCAGAGTTAAACTGTGTCAGAAAAAAATAATCTTAATTATGTCAATTACTTAAGCAAAACATGGTCAGGTCAAAGTGTCTGTATAATTTTTGGTTCCAAATTTTAATCAATTTTACTGGTAGTCCACTGTATGAAGAATTTTTGGGTATAATATGTCATAGTTTACTTTATTTTGCTATCCTTACATAAATGAACTATAGTGTCCTGCTTTTTACCCACTAGTAAAAAAATATAAAAAATTACATCTAGTGTATGAATAATTTTTGGTTTGACTAATTATATATATATATATATATATATATATATATATATATATATATATATACACACACACACACACACACACACACACACATACACACACACACACACAACAGTTCTTTCTGGTTCTCAAATCTGATTGGCTGAGAGGTCTTTCCCGCCATGTGGTATTCTACCAGTATTGCCACGGGAACCGTTTCACCGTTTGAATCACTCCGCTGTCAGCATTCTCACAGCGAGTGTCATAGTGGACGAGCAAACCCACCATATTTTTCAAAATACTACTGTTATTTTGTAACAGAATGTAGTTTTAGACCTCAGATATGAGAATATAGTTGTTTAGACCTCTGATATGAGATTTATATGTAAACATAGCACCTATTTAAAAATTTGTGTAGACGTCGCTTTCAAAGATGTGAGCTCCAGACCGCCACGACCGTTCAGCGCTCACGTACCCACAGCTTCATCTCAGCCAGTCGTTCGGGAATTTGCTGCTGGCTCTTATGTAGATAGTGTTAAACATAAGGTATAATTCATTTTGGGTATATCAAAACGGGCAATCTTTGGTCTTATTAAACTACTACTTGTTTCAGAGCTAATAGATTTGGATTAAGGGCTATATTAAGTTTCATAAATTAAATCCTGTAGTAACTAGAGCGCTGCTTTTGTGAGTTTGACCGAACGGTTTGCTTCTGTTTATTTCCTATTTTACTTCTTATACTGTTATAATGGCTATTGTTGTCAAATGAATTATTATTATTGTTCAATAAATAATATTTTATATAAATAACATGCCATATTTTTTTGGTACTGAGAAAGAGTCCGTTAGTGATTTCGACTTCAGTGAAAATACATTAATACGGCAACTATGATAATGCAGTCAGTCGCAAAGATATTTATATTGAAATGGACTGAAACAAGAAAACAAGGACGTTGTTTTTACTTTAAACATCTTACGAGACGCAACTGACAAATGCATTGACTGCCGCTGTCATGGGAATGTCTTAAATGTTAAAAGGACAAAGATATCGCTTTCCTCAGCGGACATTCAAACTGATTTTAAGATTATGACTATAAGATTGACCTGAAGAATATCAGCTAGATGCAGGTAATGCACACGCCTAGTCAATCTCTCTCTCATAATACTCTACATATTACAATGAGTTTCAATGAAGCGACTCAACGTTCCTTCGTTACTAGTTATAAAGTGATGTTTTAGAATGAGTAACGGAGGCTTGAGCTCAACTGTTAAACTGTCAACTTGAGATTTGAATCTGTGGCGGAAGGATGTAGTTCCTCACAAAAGAGGGTTTTTAAAGACACTCTGTTGTTGTTCTTATTTATTTACACACTTGTGCCATCAACATGTTGTATAACAACACGGACAAAAATACTTTCTGCGGCCTTGGGCTTACAGCCGAATCACAGCCGTGCTGATATACAGCCATATTTGAAAGGATAGATCATCCAAAAAATGAACATTCTGTCATCGTTTACTCACCCTCATGTCATTCTGTATGACTTAATTTCTGTTATGTTTCAAAGAAGAAAGCATTTTTGTCCATACAATAAAAGTCAATGGGTTCCAAAACAACATGTTTGGACCCCACTGACTTTCATTGTATGGACAAAAAACACAGACATTTCACAAAATATATTTTTCCATATTCAGCAGAAGAACAAAAGTCAAGCAGGTTTGGGATGACATGAGGGAGAGTAAATGATCATAGAATGTTAATTTTTTGGCTGAACTATCCTGTAAGAGAGTTTCTATAAACCAGATTTTTGCTTGTTTTTAACAGATGGATAAGTCAAAATGAATTTCTGTGCAAATCAACATCATCATGAACCCAAAACATTCCTTTAATGTTGAGACATTAAATGCCTTTAATATATAATTATGGTTAAATTAGTAATAGAGCAGAACTGCTTTCATCTGTTTAATTATACATCCCATCATTCACGCATATAATTCACGCTTTAGGTACGTTCAACCTCCAGCTTCTGCTGTGCAACATGCGAGCAGAGTTCGCCCGAGGAACCACACTCACCAGGAGGAAAAGGTCATCCGAGTCGGACTGGTAGTCAGTGTCTGGAGCGAGGGCGAAATCGGATGAATCAGGCCCTGCCTCACCATCGCCAGAGGGGGCACTGGCTGACGACACAGGGATGCCCGTGTCTATAAGGGCATCTATATCCATCTCCGCCTGCGAGAGGGTGACCACTTCAGAGGAAGATGAGGGCAGCGCTTCACTCAACGGCCCCATTGTCACCACTTCCCCAGCTCTCAATGTGGGCAGCGTCACTTCAGCGGCCTCTTCACGTGATGAATGTCCCACAAGTTCTTCATATGATTGCGGGGTCGGTGTCGACAGTAAACCTACCTGGATGCGCTCCTCCACCCAAGAGCCATTTTGCGAGAGGGTTCTGGCCTCTGTGAATGTATAGGTTGACTCTGTAGTGGCACTGGATGGGCGCATGGAGGAAGTTGTGACGTGGTTGGGGGTAGTGGGTGCATCGGTGAGTGGGGTTGTGGTTTCCAGAGATGTGGTGGGGGCGGCAGTGGGCTCTGGAGTAGTGGGAGGGGTCACTGAAGGGGTAGTCATGACAATGGCTTCAGTTGTTATGGGAACCTCAGTGGTCGAGAGGGTTGTTGTCGTGGGTGTTGAGGTGGTATACGCGTACGCGTCAAAGTCTTTTATAGTTTGAGGAGCAGATGTGGGGAGCGTGAACTTTAGACGAACACAGGACAACAGAGAGAATGAGGGGAAAAATTAAATAAATGGTAACTGAAATAAACTCGAAACAATGATGCTGAATTAAACTAATCAAAAATCATAAAACACACAAGCGTTACATATATGAACCAAAAATGGTTATTCAAAGCAAAAGGAACTAAAAACACATACAGTGGGATCCGAAAGTCTGAGACCATATTGAAAATAGCCAATTTAAGTAAAACTAGAAATACAAGTTTTAACAAAAGAAAATAATGACAAATTGAATAAGAAATATTTAACATTTTTTTGCACTCTTCAATTATGTAAATTTGTAACAAAATGGGGACAAATCTAATACTTACACATTCTGAAATGTATTTTCACTTAAACTTTTCATATACATTGTTATGCTGATTAAATAATTTATTAAAAATTATAAAACGGTTTATTCCAGTCCTTGATTCTGATTGGTCAATAGCTTTGTTCCATCAAAGTCCCTTTAAGACAAGTCATTTCACTCGGCAGCCATCTTTGAAATGCCTCTCGGGCAGCTCCTATCTTTTTAAATGGGGAAACGTCAAATTCTCCAAAACTGTTCACTAAGCTTACGATTAAATTTCATTTTTAAAAACACCAATGTAATCTGACAACAACAGTCTCATAAAGCTTGTTTCTTACATTCAAATAGCGTTTAAATAAGCTTGTTTTTCATGCCAGACCAGCCAATGCGCATGCGCAGTCATGAGCGCGAGTCTGAGAACGCTGCCTGTTTCTATAGCAACCGGAGCTTTTAACGGCAGCTGCAGCAATGCGATGACTTTACTAATCAACGATTGGCTCTTTTACTTAGAAGGCGGGGCTTTGAATGTCATCTGCGATATCTTGTCCTTTTAACAGTTAAGGGTTTTCCCATACCCTGACACTGACAGTGCTAGTGTTCACAACCTTTCAAAATAAAAGTCGCCGCTACAGACTGACTCACTCAAACAGTCTTTGCCACCATCTGACTTTTCCTAGTCTGTTTTCAGTTGATCTCCATGAGATGACACATTCTGTTGCTGTTCACGGTCAGGGACTATTTTTTTCCAGTGGAAGGAAGGATTTTAGTGTTTTTACTTTATGAAAGTTGCATTAATATATACATATATTTGCTTTTTTTCAACTTAGTATATATGGAATAACCGTTTTATAAAAGCAATAAGCCCTGAGAAGCCGTGGTTTACAGTGAATTTATAACAGCTAAGGTTTTAGGCTCTGCATCATGCCTAACAACACCCCTTAGCTGTTATAAATACACTGTAAACCACAGCTTCTTGGGGCTTATTGCTTTAAAATAATACACTACAGTTCAAAAGTTTAGGGACAGTAAGATTTTTTTTTTTTTTGAAGAAATTGATACTTATATTCAGCAAAGATGTCTTAAATTGATCAAAAGTGACAGTAAAGACATTTATAATGTTACAAAAGATTTCTATTTCAAATAAATGCTGTTCCTTTAATCTTTATATTCACCAACTGTTTTCAACATTGATAATAATAAATGTTTCTTGAGCAGCAAATCATATTAGAATGATTTCTGAAGGATCATGTGACACTGAAGACTGGAGTAATGATGCTGAAAATTCAGCTTTGACATCACAGGAATAAATTACATTAAAATAGAAAACAGTTATTTTTAATTGTAATAATATTTCAATATATTACTGTTTTCACTGTATTTTTGATCAAATAAATGCAGCCTTGGTGAGCATAAGACTTATGCTTCTTTCAAAAAAATTTTACCAACCCCAAACTTTTGAATGGTAGTGTACATATAAAATACATATAAACACACATTTGCTAAAAATATTATTTGATAAAATATATGAACAATATTTTCAATTAGAAATATGCAAAATATGCACTGTAGGTCTTAGACTTTTGGACTCCACTTTAATTGCACAGCATATCAAACTCACTGACACGACTTCACGCATTAACAAAAACTTACAAGCTGGTTGTAGATGATCGCACCGCGGTCACACGTGGACCGGTGAGTGCACACATGCTGGTGGATGCACCAGTTACATTTCCAACGGCTGTTCACACAACCAGTACACCTAAAAATACAACAAGACACAACATAATGGGCCAAAAGTTAGAAGTGACTACATAAATTAAACCCATCTACACCCCTCTGAGCATTAAGATGAAGATAGCAAAACTGCCCTGCATCCAAAATAGCTGAGCTCTAGAATTACACACGACTCCCCTAAACTCATCAAACAACACAGAGCTGAGTTCACAGCTTTCCCACATCGCAAATCAAAACAGCATCAGGGAGAGCCGTCCCATCAGCGGCTGTCTGCAGGGGTGTATGGGTAAGGGAGGATGGTCAGGGCAGAGGATATGGCAGAGCTGTGGAATGGTGGAATGTGGGAAACAGCTGTTAAATCATCAGGGACGTGTTACTGAGGTCCGGAGGGAGAGACAGCTGCCCTGCCCCTCTCACGCCTCTGGGACATTCTTCAACACATGACAGCCGCTTACCAATGGATGTTTTAATATTGCTTTTGGATGATGATGATGGTATGACACTAAACGGTTAAAATTTTTCTTAAATGTATTTATACTATAGTATAATTTAGCCCACTAAAGTATGATAAAAATATATTTTGAAGCATGTTTCCAATGTTTTTGTCCAATCAATTAAAGTCAATGGAGTCAAAAACAACACTGGACCCCACTATGGAAGCTTGTTTCCACCACAGAATAAAAAAAATAAATAAAAAAGGTAATTGTGATGTTTCATCTCACAATTCTGATTTTATTTCTCAGAATTGCGAGTTATAAAGTCCAAATTGTGAGATATGTCACAATTCTGAGAAATAAAGTTGCAATTCTGACTTTATTCTCATTATTGCGAGTTTACAATAGAGCAATAGAGCGCAACAGTCGGGTCCCAGAAGTAAAAACGCCATTTTCACCATAGGAAAACATACCTACTGTGAGCTGCTGTACAAAAAATTCCACCAATCAGAGTCGAAAAAAGCAACACACACCCAAATAGCTCTTTAGCTCCGCCCACTCACATGAAGTGCTGCGAATGACGTAATCGAATCGGTCTCCCTACGGTCTCAAAATAAATAAATATTTGTGTGTATATATATATATATATATATATATATATATATATATATTATATATATATATATATATATGCATATTTTGCAATAAACTTAAAATATATTGTTTTATTTATATAATTCACATTTTTAAAGGGATAGTTCGCCCAAAAATGAAAATTCTGTCATCATTTACTGATCCTCACGTTGTTCCAAACTTGTATGATTTTTTTTCTTCCTGTATGATTTTTTTATTTTCTTCAAAAGAAGATATTTCAAAGAATGCTGGTAACCAAACAGTTGACAGTTGCCATTGACTATGGAAAAATTACTAGGGTAGTCAATGGCTACCGTCAACTATATTCTTCAAAATATCTTCTTTTGTGTTCAACATACAGGTTTGGAACAACTTCCGGAGCCAATGCTGCAGAAAAAGTAGGCGGGCACTAATGCACTCTATTCTAACTCAGAATTCCGAGTTTATATCCCGCAATTCTGACTTGTGCCGGATACAAGCTATCATACCCCACTGACTTTCACTGGACAAAAAAGTTCAAGTACTACAGGTTTGGAATGACATTTTTTGAGAACTATCTCTTTAAGAATGAAAAAAAACAACAACATTGTACTGTATTTTTCTGATTGCTTTACTTGTGTGTAATTAAACCACAGGAGAGTTCATGTGACTTACGGCTTGCTGCCAGAGAGCTGCTGCACCACAGAGCAGTCGTAGAAGGTGAAGTCTGCGGCCGCTACAGTGACAGTCCGGAAGCGCAGGGACAGTGTGACGGACACAGAATCTGTTATACAGGATAAACATGAGAGAAGTCTGGGTCAAATGGCTAAACTGATATTATAGTACTGGAACTTCATGTCACAAAAACAAAGTCACCATGAAATCAAAATGGACAATTCATTTTTTTTTTTTTTTAAGGATTATAAACTATTTTCCGAGCCCATCATTATTTTTTAAATTCATGTACCCTTGTAACCTTTAAACAAAATAACATCTCCTCCCTCTTGCAGCAACATCTCTTCTCTGATAAAGTGTTTACTGGCGTGAGGGCGGGACAACCTGTCACTCACATGAGATCCACCAATAGCAAACCACAACAATCCAACTATCCAATCAATTCCCAATAGACAAATTCAAGCCCTGCCTTACACTTTTTCTTTTTCGAGAAGCTGTTTCACTCTGATATATGTCACAATAGGGAAGAAAAGTCTATTGCAACTTTCGTATCATGCCGACTTTAAGTTAAAGACATCACCCACAGCATATTTCACCATTCATTTAATATTTCAGTGGAACACAAAGATTTCTGCACTCATAAAAGGGCCCACAAACAGGTTTCTAAACATGTAAACCAGTTTTCATAGGGACTGACTCAGGGAAGCCAAACATCATTTGCATGTGGGTTGTCTTACCCTCTCCCTGTTGTACAGGTGGAAGTCTGTGGGCCTCAGGAGTGGCACAGGTGACTGTGGTGCCCTGGACTGAAGCAGCTGTTTCAGCCTCTTCAAAGAAACACGAGTACATGTCACCCTCTAACAGACTGGGCAAACCCGGGACATCCACAGCGATCTAAAAAAAGAAGTCATTAGTCATGGTTGTAGTCTCAAAATCATTGTCCAGTAATTCATCAGAAAAGCATGCCCTAAGGAATAGCTAAATGGAAATTTTGAATTCCTCACAACATCATAAATTCTGATTGCATGATTTTATACCAGTCTCTGTTCTCCAAGGCTGGCGTTATATTGGCTCAGTGACTCCACTCTCAAGCATTGCTGCTGCTCATCAAAACTCCACAGCCAATGACCTTCAACTGAGCCCAGCCTACAGTCTGAACGCATCCCACACCTGGAGGAGTGAGCAGAAAAAGAGCGACAGTAAGATACTGACAGATAGAGAGAAATACTCCTAAAATTAACTGAAAACTGCAGACTTCAAAGCCGAAACTACAAGATGAAACTCACCGGCCGTCAAGAACACACCAACCACAGTAAGGGTCTTTCACTGCCAGACAGGAAGTGCAATCAGTGTGCTTGTCACACTCTGCCACAGGCCTCTTCTCCACCTGACCACACGGCACAGCAGGAGAAATCACTGATTCACACATCACACAGTGATGACCCACAGTTTTCACTCCAGGCATATGGGTGAGTGAGTGTGCTCACGACCCACATTAAATATGCACTTTTACATTTTTTTTTGGTGATTTAAAAAAAAAAAAAAAAAATATATATATATATATATATATATATATACATACATATTATAATTTTTTTTTTTTCTCTTTTATTTAAACAAAATTTTGAAAAATCAGGAAAAAAATCTGTATATTGTCACTGTCAGCCGGAAACCTTGTATCTCCATATTGAGCCATTTTAATTTTATTTCATAAACCATTACTATTGGTCACCATTTACATCTGTCTGTGGGTTTTGCAAATATTTAACCAATGAAAAGTATTAAAAAGAGCCTGTGATTGAACCTCGTAACTCCATTGGATCCTCAAACTATCATAACTCCACCCTCCTCCATTGTGAATGAAGTGCCACACACATTTTGGACCATCTCTGCTTGTTTGTGACGCAAAGGTGAATAAAGAACTGGTGCTTTGAATAAATACAGTGTTTTCTTTATTCAAAAAACACTATATATATAAAGGCTAATGTTTTATGTATTTGAGGTGCGGAGAAGAGTGCCTTTGTCTAGCATTTATTGTCCAGTTATAGCCAATACTTTCTTAAATAGCCTGTGCATAGCAGCTTCGACATTAATAACATGAGGTTTTGGTCAAATTACAGAAAAAAAACGAGCGCCCACATAGCTACAGCAAACTTTATAACCTGTAAGTTGGTGAAAACGTAATGCGATGTACTGCCTCAGATGTGGCCGTTCTAATGACAGACACAACACACATTTGAGCTTGATTTTCGTAAAATATTAATAATAATGACATGCAAATGTATGACCATATATAAAGCCACAAAATCAACTTTGATAACGTTGTTTAATTGTTGAATTATTTAAAAAAAAAAGAGAGTTTTTGGAGATACAAGGTTTCCGCCCGACAGTGACGATATAATTATTTTCAACATACCTAATTCGCCTATAATTATTATATAGTTTCAGTTTTTTATGAGCACTTGATACTTGTAATATGTCACACTGCACAACAATTTAAATGAATTGCAAACAAACTAAAAGTTAATTTGAAAATGATAAAAAAACAGCAGCTAAAATATATTTCCATGTTATTTGCCAACTACACTGCCAAACAAAAGTCTGGGATCAGTAAACAAAACAAAAAAATTGATCAAATTTTTTTGTAAAAACAGCAATATTGTGAAATATTATTACAATTTAAAAGAACTGTTTTCTATTTGAATATATTTAAAAATGTAATTTATTCCTGTGATGTCAAAGCTGAATTTTCAGCATCATTACTCCAGTCTTCAGTGTCACATGACCCTTCAGAAATCATTCTAATAAGCTGATTTAATGCTCAGTTATGATTAAATTATTATTGGTGCTCCATTATTAATAATGGTTCTTATTATTATCAATATTAAAAACAGTTTTTGCTGATTAATATTTTTAAGGAAAGTGTGAAATTTTTTTTTCAGGATTCTTTGATGAATAGAAAGTTTTAAAGAACAGCATTTATTTGAAATATAAATTTTTTTTTAACATTATAAATGTCGTCTTTGTCAGCTTTGACATCACAGGAATAAATTACATGTTAAAATATACTCCAATAGAAAATAGTTATTTTAAACTGTAATAGTATTTACTGTAATTTTTTTTACTGTATTTTTGATCAACAGAATGATCAACTTTCAAGAACCTTAAACCTTAAAATCGCAATTATTCCAAACTTTTGAGCGGTAGTGTACTAATGGCGTGTTTTTTGAACTCACAGAATGGCTGGTCATGATGTAAACGTGTTTATGGGTGGAATCCAGTAGTAAGTCACTGTTGATGGCCAAACCAGGTTGGATGAGAAGGATGGAGTACTTCTTCACCTCCCCTGAGTTACCCAGGAACACCTATCATGAGATAAAAAGCACATTGAACACACCATGAAAAAAGTGATTTTCAATAAGTAACCTGACAATGGCTCCTCAGAACTTCCTCAAGGTTTAATTGCATATTTAGGCTTATGAAACTACATCAATTGCAACAGGACACCTTAGAGACACGAGGAGAGCTGGATGCGGACAGGTCTAACTAAAAGTGCTGAAAGTGTCTGCTGAAAAGGTTTAGCGCTAGAGCACTTCTAAGTCTCATTAAAGGAAAAGGACGTACAAGGATCTGAGCGAGGTGCCTAATGCCTCTTGAATTCTATCACAACTAGGGTCGATTTCAGCAAACCAGATTAGAACAGTGAGAATCCCATCAGAAGAGCAGGTATCCTGCTTAAGAGTCTCAGACACCTTATACCAAGAGCTGCTCACACACTCCGCCCATTCAGGTTTGCGTTTTAACTGGATTAGCATTGACAAACTGTCCAGGGTCTACTGCAGGAGGAATCATGCATTGCAACATTATTGTATTATGCAAGACTGAATAGTTGTACATGTGAGTGTGCGTAGGCTTAGAGGAGATGTGTGTTTGTGAGAGAAAATACAAAATGTATTTGCAATTCTTCAGTTAGGGGCACTTCAACTGAAACAATCTTTCACATACAGTCATGTGAAAAAGATAGGACACCACATGAAATATTTAGTTCTTTTGTAAGAAATATGGACATATCAATATCTGATCTTCTTGTTTGAACAATATCTATAGATAAAGGTGTAATGTAATTGAACCAAAAACAATGACATTTTAACCATGATATCTTTTATTTAACAAAAAGATGCCAATTCCTACTGAGGAAAAAGTTAGGACACCCTGTGCCCTAATAGCTGGTATTGCCCTCTTTGGCTGAAATTACCTCAATAAGACGTTTCCTATAACCGTCTACAAATCTCTGACATTGACTAGGAGAAAGTTTTTCCTATGATAGCGGATTCTATGATAGTGAGATGGCCAGGCCCTGCTGCAGCAAAGCAAGAATAGGGGGTGTAACCCTGACACATCTATATCACTCTGTCTCCTCTCCACCAATAAGCTAGTGTGCGGTGGGCGTACTGGCGCAATATGGCTGCCGTCGCATCATCCAGGTGGATGCTGCACACTGGTGGTGGTTGAGGAGATTCCCCCCTTCCATGTAAAGTGCTTTGAGTACCCAGAAAAGTGCTATATAAATGTAACTAATTATAAATCCTGGCCAAATTTGCCCATTGGCCTCTGTCCACCATCATGGCCTCCTAATCATCCCCATATACTGATTGGCTTCATCACTCTGTCTCCTCTCCACCAATAAGCTGGTGTGTGGTGGGCGTTCTGGTGCAATATGGCTGCCGTCGCATCATCCAGGTGGATGCTGCACATTGATGGTGGTTGAAGAGATTCCCCCTTCCATATGTAAAAGTGCTTTGAGTACCCAGAAAAGCGCTATATAAAATGTAATGAATTATTATTTTTACACTTTGCAGACCTTTGAAATTCACAAACAGCTTTATTACAAACTGCATGAAAAGCATAATACAACCCGAATTCCGGAAATGTTGGGACGTTTTTTAAATTTGAATAAAATGAAAACTAAAAGACTTTCAAATCACATGAGCCAATATTTTATTCACAATAGAACATAGATAACATAACAAATGTTTAAACTGAGAAATGTTACAATTTTATGCACAAAATGAGCTCATTTCAAATTTGATGCCTGCTACAGGTCTCAAAATAGTTGGGACGGGGGCATGTTTACCATGGTGTAGCATCTCCTCTTCTTTTCAAAACAGTGTGAGGACGTCTGGGCATCGAGGTTATGAGTTTCTGGAGTTGTGGTGTTGGAATTTGGTCCCATTCTTGCCTGATGTAGGTTTCCAGCTGCTGAAGAGTTCGTGGTCGTTTTTCGTTTAATGATGCGCCAAATGTTCTCTATAGGTGAAAGATCTGGACTGCAGGCAGGCCAATTCAGCACCCATACTCTTCTATGACAAAGCCATGCTGTTGTAATAGCTGCAGTATGTGGTTTTGCATTGTCCTGCTGAAATACACAAGGACTTCCCTGAAATAGACGTTGTCTGGAGGGGAGCATATGTTGCTCTAAAACCTTTATATACCTTTCAGCATTCATAGTGCCTTCAAAAACATGCAAGCTGCCCATACCGTATGCACTTATGCACCCCCATACCATCAGAGATGCTGGCTTTTGAACTGAACGCTGATAACACGCTGGAAGGTCTCCCTCCTCTTTAGCCCGGAGGACACGGCGTCTGTGACTTCCAACAAGAATGTCAAATTTCGACTCATCTGACCACAGAACACTTTTCCACTTTGAAACAGTGCATTTTAAATGAGCCTTGGCCCACAGGACACGACGGTGCTTCTGGACCATGTTCACATATGGCTTCCTTTTTGCATGATAGAGCTTTAGTTGGCATCTGCAGATGGCACGGCGTATTGTGTTTACCGACAGTGGTTTCTTGAAGTATTCCTGGGCCCATTTAGTAATGTCATTGACACAATCATGCCGATGAGTGATGCAGTGTCGTTTGAGGGCCCGAAGACCTTCGGCCTTATCCCTTACGCACAGAGATTTCTCCAGTTTCTCGGAATCTTTTGATGATGTTATGCACTGTAGATGATGCGATTTGAAAAGCCTTTGCAATTTGATGTTGAGGAACATTGTTTTTAAAGTATTCCACAATCTTTTTACGCACTCTTTCACAGCTCTGCCGATCTTTACTTCTGAGAGACTCTGCCTCTCTAAGACATCCCTTTTATAGCTAATCATGTTACAGACCTGATATCAATTAACTTAATTAGTTGCTAGATGTTCTCCCAGCTGAATCTTTTCAAAATTTCTTGCTTTTTCAGCCATTTGTTGCCCCTGTGCCAACTTTTTTGAGACCTGTAGCAGGCATCAAATTTGAAATGAGCTCATTTAGTGGATAAAAGTGTAAAATTTCTCTGTTTAAACATTTGTTATGTTATCTATGTTCTATTGTGAATAAAATATTGGCTCATGTGATTCGAAAGTCCTTTAGTTTTCATTTTATTCAAATAAAAAAAAAAAACGTCCCAACATTTCCGGAATTCGGGTTGTAGAAGCACTTTCATAGCGAACCTTATGCATATAGTGATGACGGCTCTTCAAAAAATGTCTAAATGAATCACTTGCCTTCCACTGCAAAAATGTCACACATGCTTCTGAACAATGACACTGACTTGCCAAAATGTGTCAAAGTAGCAGAAAACAGTGTTTGACTGTCAGAGGGAGGTTTGGGTCATGTAATGTTGTCTAGAATTAACCAAACACTACGGTTTAACCTTTGACCATTGAGGGATGCAAATACAGTCAGTGCAAGGCCTAGACGTAACTTGGTCTGTGTTTAAACTTCAGCTCACGAGCCCTTTGAGTATACAAGCATTGTCAAAATGAGACAAAATGATCAGTGGTCTCTGAGCAATCACAGTCCCTGCAAATACACTGTTTTATATAATGTGGTTTGCGGTGAAGGTTGCTCAGCAGTCCGACTGAGGAAGCACAAAAAAGCTTTAGGTATGCTGTTTCAGCACTATCTTGGGTATGACACATTCGCCCAGAAGGCAAAATCTCTTTCCTGCTTAAGTAGACAGATAATATTACCATATTAAGTGGACTAATATTTCCCTAGTGGTTTAAAAGGTATACTATAAATCATAAATATATTGTTTTAGAAATGACCATTCAAAGAGCTCATTTTCATGTCACATACCTTATGCAAATTGCCTTTGGAGTCGCCCAAGAAAACAATAGTATGCCCCTCCTTTACACTAACGGCGACAGCAGTGAGACGGGCGGATGGGCTCTCCAATACGGCTTTGGCTTCAACTGGCTCCCGGCTCGCCATTGGGCTTGGGGTGTGGTCCGAGCCACAGGGATAAGCGTTCAGGGTGTTCTGCAGGACACAAAAACAAGATTTCGTGACTTTGGTTTTGGCAAAACCGTTATAGTATAATCCAGTTTCATGTTGTGTAATAATAAACTCTGCAAATCTCCCTTTTTTGTACCATAAGGGTTTAGTTCTCAAACTATTGCCTCAAGGCTGTCAAATCCTCTTAGTTCAGAAAGCCAGATTAGATGAAGATTATCTTGGTCTCACACTAGGATGGCAAGGCTGCTCCTTTCTTTGAGACTAACGCTATCAAATCTGCTCCAGCGGTCTTTGATAAAATCTAGCCCGAATGTCATGCCATGTTCCCTCATTATTAGAAGTGAACTGTGATTCTGTTTGTGTACCATACTAAAGAACATATGGGGATCAGGAAAATGTGTTTGAAAGTTTGAGGATTTGCAAGAATCACAAAGAATCATGTATTTGGGTGGTGTTTTTTGTCTCTGGATCAGTAACATCCTACTTAAAGGGATAATTCACCCAAAAATTAAACATGTGTCATCATTTTTTTCACCCTTATGTCCTTAAAAACCCTATGACTTTCTTCTGTGGAACAAAAAGTGAGAGATTTTGAAGAATGTTCAAGCCGCTCTTTTCCAGTCAATGAAACTTGATGGGGACCAGTTAGGGTTGACAAAAGTACTGACTTCGGTACCGAAATTTTAAAAATGTGCATTTCCCCCTTAGCATTTTGAGCGCTGCTGAGCGGATTCTTAAACAACTCTGATTGGCCATACACACGGGAGCATTTGAAAGCATTAATATATCCGCTAATAGATGGATCCGCTGATAGATGCCTGCTTTCAAACGCTCCCGTGTGTATCTGTGTAAGCGCTCGCTGAAGAGCGTCAAAGATGTCTATTTGCAACATGTTTTTGAAGCGTTGATCATTGTAGCTAATCACAGACATATCTGTTGAGCGCGTGAACACAATGGCCAATTAGAGGTGTTTATAACAACGTGAGGCTGAGTAAATTATGACAGAATTTATAGTTTTATGTAAACTATCCTTTTAACAAGCAATTCTATTCTTCTAAAGTCTTCTAGATATCTAACCCTCCTCAAACATGTCTTTCTCCTTCCTACCCCCTCTTCTAGCAGACATCATTAGTAGTTTAAGCTTATGGG